>NC_079173.1:30931975-31085693 GCF_947568905.1 Ostrea edulis
AGACCTAATCTGGTGCCCCTAACAATAAGAAATACACACGATAAGACCTAATCTGGTGCCCCTAACAATAAGAAATACACACGATAAGACCTAATCTGGTGCCCCTAACAATAAGAAATACACACGATAAGACCTAATCTGGTGCCCCTAACAATGTTGAAATTTCAGAACTTCAAGCCACTTTGTGAACAAGATTTACTTTTCTACCAATGATGTATCTTTGTGAACAAGGTTTACTTTTCTACCAATCTTTGAGAGATACACACCGAGTAAGAACATGAATCTCGAGATACACACCGAGTTAGAACATGAATCTCGAGATACACACCGAGTTAGAACATGAATCTCTACTACAAAGTTACTCTATGTTGGTTGAGAGAAAAATGTTACATGCCAAATATGTATAAATTCAGAAAAAAAGTCATACACTTGAAACATATCTTACAATACAAGTACCATTCATCCCTTAGAGCATACTAGAAAATTGTGCATTCACTACTCATAAAATCACACTTTGCTTCCAAGAATATAAAATGAATTTAAGAGGCAAGATACTCCACTTTCATTTAAAAATCTGATGAAATTTTCAAGTTTATGAAATTAAAAATCAGATCAAATATAGTTTCAAAAGAAAAGTTTGAAAGTAGATATATTTCATATCAAAATAGTAAAACATTTCACCAATGCATTTCTTTAGTAAACTTTCACCTTTATTTTTGTTCTCTTCTACAGTTATAATTATGAGGTAGGGTAGATAATTTCATATAAAAAACATTGGAAAAATTTCAACCAATGCCTTAGATTTTGTTCACTTGTTTTGATTATAAACAGCACAATAATGGTAGATCCCTGGACTACAGTATTCGTAATCCCACCATTTATTATATACCCATCAACGTATCGCTCTTTGATACTGTGGATTTCACAGCGTGTGATCCGGTTTTCCGGTTCACCACACTGTGGTTTTCTGATTCCGTATCAGTATCCTCTGAAACTGATGACGTCACAATGTATTGACTGCGTCACAAAACAAAACTGCGTACACAAAACATAATTTCATGGTATGTCTGTGTTTTTGATAATTTGGAATACATTTACTATCTTATAAATGTGGATTTAAAATGTATAAGGGGGTATATAATAAATTTATCATTACTACAGTAACTTGATCCAAAGAGCTGAATCACGTCGAGTGTGATCTGATGAACCATGCCTGTCAACTCGATGTGATCCGACTCTTCGGATCAAGTTACTGTAGTCATGATACATATCTATTATATATCCATCCATGTTTCGCTTTTTGTTACTGTTGATTTCACAGAGTGTGATCCATTTCCCGGATCACCACACTGGTTTTCCGATTCCAAATCCTCTGAAACTGATGACATCACAATGCATCAACACAATGTTTTTTGTGGGAAATATTGATCGCATCACAAAAAAAAAACTGCGTACACAAAATATAATTTCACTGTATGTCTGTGTTTTTGATAATTTGGATTATTCATTACCTTATATATGTGGATGTAAAAATGCATAAGGGGGTATATAATAAATTTATCATTACCACAGCAACCTGATCCGAGAGTTGGATCACATCTTGTTGACAGGCACAGATCATCAGATCAAACTCGACGCTTTGTGTCTTGTGTGACCTCATGATCCACGCCTATCAACTTGATGTGATCCGACTCTTCGGATCAAGTTACTGTAGTTAAAATATATATATTACCTTCAAAGCAAAGCAGTAATCTGTGGGGGCGTGATACTTCTTTTTCCAGCCAAGCCCTCTGTACACATCCACAAAGTCAAAATTCACCATGCTCACCAAGTCTTTGGAGGCCTGCAAGATTCACAAATCTGTCTGAGTTTCTACAAATTTCTAAAAGACCATGAAATTACAGACCCTGAAGTGTACCACTACACCACTAGCATGGAACGGAACATGAAATTACAGACCCTGAAGTGTACCACTACACCACTAGCATGGAACGGAACAAAACAAAACGGTGAAAGTTCTGCACAAAACGCTGAATGGTCTGCACGGAAGGGTTAAAGGTTTCAACATTTGCACAGAACACTTAACAGGAAATGCTAAACACTTAATGAATGGTCTAAACAATACGGTAAGCTTGGCTTGCACGCTTTGTGAACAATGATCTGCACAAAACAGTAAGCATGGCCTACATGCTTTGATTTTTTCTGCATTATTTGGTTCTTTCTGAAGAATAATCTTAACACAAAATAATTTCAATATAATGCTAAAATTCTTGATAACAGAAAAGGTTGAGAAAGAAATGATAATGATCCATTTCAAAATTGATTGTGTAACCTGGTTTGGTATGGAGACACATCCCTTTTTTTCTCACTAAAATTTACATTGCAGCACTATTTTGGGCCTTCTATGAAATAGAAAGTCATCATGTGCAATAAAATACTTCAGCTTAACATACAGAGTGTTTGTCGTTGTGAAGCAAGGGGTATAGAATCTACTTGTATGCAAATCACTGAAGTAAAACATCTTTCTCTGTATGATGGTCAAATAATAGATTAAAACAAAGATATTATACTCGAATTAATTATTTACCAAGTAAGCATTGCCCTGTTCATTTTGAAATACATTTCTCACTGGGCAAGGGGGAATAATTGCATGCCTCATCCGTCTCTCAACAAAAAAAACAAAACAAAAACAAATATGTCACATTTTATCACATGACATCACGACATGTGGATCATGATTTGTCACTTGCTTACACATATTTTCTTGTGTCGGATTTACTATTAGCAACAATTAATGTTACATGCAAGCCCGGAAGGGTAATAAGTTTTCCTTTAGTAGAAATTTTCATAGGATTATAAAAGCAGCAAATTTTTGCATTTTCTGATATTTGAAGACTTAATTTAAGATTATTTTGGGTAGCCTAGGTCATCATGGTTGCTAAATGAATCATTGCGCAACTCAAGTGACTTGTATTTTTCCGAATTTATGTACATTTTGATAAACGAAGGTTAGTACCTTTGTCTTTTGCATTAAAAGAATGACTTAATTAATTCTAGGGCATATTAAATGAGTAAATCCTGGTTTGGGTCAGTTTACGCTTTTTTATAATCTGCTTCATGGATTATATTTTTATAATCCGTTTCATGGATTATAAAGCGTAAACTGACCCCATCCTGGTTGTATTTGTATAATATGCCCCAAAATTAAAGTCATTCCTTAAATAAATAAAACAAATACAGACTAACGAGAGTAATTATCTAGTGTTGCGATTCAATATTTCATCTAAACTTGCACTATGTATCTTATATCAGTATCAGATACATAGAAATGATAAAATTTTAATCGTAATTCTATTTCTCAGTCTGATTAATCGATTTAAAAGATAGATTTCTGAACATGCCTTATATTGCTCTCCAGCATGTTGTTGTATTTGCCTCAGTTTTCAACTTTTAAGAAAACTAATCGCATAATATTACGCATTCATTTTTGAGAAATAAAAAATTATAACCACCTCTTTTGTCACGTTTCATTTGCTGCGGCCGATTTTCACACCTTCTGTAAGATGTCAAAACTGTAAGTTGTTAATTTCAAATACCCAGATTAGTTGACTTCTATTGTTGTAAAAAAAAAACCTTGGTATATGCATGGAATATACAAGTTATACACAGGCTGGTCTTTTGCAAATATCAAAACGATAGACAATTGTGATGAAAATGCTTTGAGAGCTTCAAATGTATCGGATTTTGCTTTGCCTGGTGGTTTTACTAAATGTATTTTGTTTCAGTTATTTGCAGCTTTTCAATGTTGAGAAATTTTAAAACAATTGCTGGAATTCTTAACAGCGTTCTCCTGTTCCTGGTCCCACAACAAAGTGACTTGCACGTTTTGCACGGTCTGTAACTTTCCAAGGGCATGGTTTGATCATGAGTGGAACGATTCTTACACATGAAATGATTTGCAAAAAATGCTGAATGGTCTGTACGGAACGCTGAACGGTCTGCAGGGAACAGTAAACGATTTGCACGGAGCGGTTTGCACATAACAGTGAACATATGGAACAATAAACAGTTTGCAAAGAACAAAATAGAATGCTTTGGAGGTGTAGTAGCATGTTTCAGGGTCTGTAGGAGCTGTGATTGGCTGGATATGTGCTAAACATAAGAAAGTGCTCTGCTCATTATCAAAAGCCCTTAATATTGCAGTGCATTTCCTCACTGTGGCCTTACCTTACTAATTTTGCCCTTGGGGTTGTAGTAAAGGCCTGACGACCTTAAAACAAAGAAGAATTTCTTCCAGGCTTTTTTACCCTCAGATTTAAGGTACATCACACCTTCCACCTCCGGAACTTGTCTTCCTCCTCCACCAAAGAATTCCTAAAATAAATATTGAATTCCTAAAATAAGTATTATTGTCCATTGAATGAAGAATTCCTAAAATAAGTATTATTGTCCATTGAATGAAGAATTCCTAAAATAAGTATTATGGTCCATTGAATGAAGGCAATCTGAATATGATAGAAAGGCACTAAACTAGTTCTTTCTCTACATCTCTTTATGGAAGGAAAACATTGGACAGAAAGCAAGTGTCATAAATTTCAAAATCTGGGCATATTCATAATCAATAAATCCAACCTGATGCATTTTATATCAGTCAAGTGTTATTCAAGCGATCACAACACATGTATGGCATTGCTTAAATTTTAAATACCTCCAACTCCCTTGTGAAGGGATACTGTACACAGGAAATCCCCCCCCCCTTTCATTTTTGTCAATTTCATCCTCATTTTATGTGAATGAACTAAAAACTGAGTGACTTCAATTTCACTCCTTGTTCAGAATACGGTTTTGGGTGAATCTTCAAATGAATGAAATTGTTTTTCAATGCGTCTGTTCCAAAATAACAGAAGAGAAAACTTTCCCTGTATACGGTCACAATACCAGTTACATGTATACTATTATAGCAGCCCCATCACACACACCATTGTAAGTTTGTGTCTTATTTAGGTGGAGAATTAAACTTACTTTGTTATAAGTGGTAATTATTCATTATAAGTGTCTAGTTATAACCATGCTCTATCATACACTATTGCGACAGCTGCATCACACATACATATGTACGTACCATTATAAGCTTGTGTCTTCTTCCTGGATCTAAAGAGGCACCTTTCTCAGACGAAGAACTCATCAGCAAATATTTCTGCAACATCATAACGGCATAAGTGTTTTGTCTGAATAGGTACATTGTATTATTCATAATTTTACTTAAATTGAAACAAAAAAACAATTCAACTGTCAGGAGATACTTGTCACTTTATCAAAGATAAGTGTTGCTAGGAAACATGTCATCTTCACTCCTTGCAAGGTGTGTGTGTGTGTGTGACATGTATGTGTAAAGGCAGAAGACACATGAATCGATCATAATTTTCGGCCTAAATACTTGTTACTCTAAAATTGTGAAATAATATTATTCACAAATGGACATTCCTTTTATTTCATAAGTCTTTGTTTATTTTACGTCCCTCCAAGAATATTTCACTCATGCTGAGACGTCACCAGTTGTGGGTGAAGTACCACAAATTTAGACCTATATTCTTAGTGCTCAGGGCCGTAGCAGTGAGGATTCTTTGATGTGCCAATGCCTGCCATGACATTGGACCTCCATTTTTAAGGTCATACCAGAAAGCCCTATGATTCTTGCTTCTTAATGCCGAGCGTTTGAAGCAATCACTAGTTACATGTATATGACTAATGTTTATGTCTTAAGTTTGGCATGGCCATGACACGATCGCGGTTCAAACTCGCAACCTCTCAGTTATGAACCAAACGCCCTACCACAGAGCTACTGTAAGATTAATTCATTACCAATTTGGATATAATGGTATTGAACCAATCATTATCAGCACAGCATACAAATAAGAGATATTAAATGAGATCCACAGTAATTATACCTCTGGATGTCTAAATAGATCATTCTTTTCCTCCCTTTCTTCAAATAGGACTCTATTGTTAGTGTCTCTTGTCCACATGACCATATTCTCCACCAGAGTATCGTGATCCTCCAGAATACGCTCTGATATAAAGCATGATTAATAAACATATCAAGATCTATCCAGAGTATGCTCTGATATAAAGCATGAGTAATAAACATATCAAGATCTATCCAGAATATGCTCTGATATAAAGCATGATTAATAAACATATCAAGATCTATCCAGAATATGCTCTGATATAAAACGGAATTAATGAACATATTTTAAAAAGATCATTCAGTACAATATATTATGTAGAGATGCAGACAAAGATTGAGAGAATTGATGATATAATTCAATTATGTTTGTAAAATGCAATTTCATTGGTTCATTTTGACTTTTGTCACAATATTTCATTTGTATGTATACACCGAGTGGACGATAAGCTGTGCCATATGACATCCCAAGGATTACATCATAACATGTGTAGCTACGGCAATATTCTTCCATAAATATTAAGATGTGTTTATGAAAACACTGACACCCCAGTGTAGCAGCAAAGTATAATTCTGGTATGAAAAGAAATGTTTTATACACATGCGAAATATGAAAGCCCTAGCATTAAGCATTCAAAAGTTATGGCCAAAGTTAATGATTTTGCAAACGAAGAGACAGATGGACAGACCAGAAACTATATATGCCCTTGAATATGGGGGAATAAAACTTTCTCTCTCTCAAACCTTTGATGTAAATATTACTCTCTTTGCTATAAAACACATGAATGCTACTTTTACTGCTTAAAGCACTTTATAGATCACAATAGGCCCCTTTGATGCAACAAATTATAAATTTTTATTCACATTCAATTGATATTTCCAAGAACTATTCCAGCTGGAGACAGTAAGTCTGATACAGTTTCTAGACATTTACAAAGTCTTTTTCACAGTTGAATTGAACTGCATTTATGTTTAAAAATTTAATGTACCATCGCTGTACTAATTAAACTATAACAAATCAGAAAAACTTTGAACTGGTACGTCTCTGTTGAAGCGGACTAATTTATTTCAATATGATGTCATCTTAGCAAATTTCAGTTCCAATAAGTTTCCATTAATTCACTGGTCGAATTTGTGCATTTCTTTTATAAGAAAAAAAACAATCGCCCGCCCGCCAATATCACCAAACCAATAGCCGAGTTCAACTTCGTTGCAACTCAGCTAAAAATACCTGTGAGGCAAAGATTGAAAGTTTTAGTTAGGAGCAAGTCCAGGCAGCATGCAGTTTTGATACTGTCGTGTTACAGTTATTTTTCTTCTGACTTTAAAATCAATACAGATTTTAAGCATCACTTATTTCATTTTCCGTAATTCTAAAATTTGTTTACCCATGAGTAATTCTGGCATGTGTTCAATAACAGCAAGTTTGGAATTCAGCCGGGTGTGATTTTTGTCCGCCAGGACGCTGCACACATCCGATATAGACATCTTCTCATCCACGAGAATACTCTTGCTGCTGCCATCTTTACCAAATGCCCGCACAAACAACTGGTTAAAGCAAGAAAATTCAATTATCAAACTGTGCATATCTATCATAGTACACAATGTAATTTACACAACATAATAAAAAGTTCTTCTTATAATCTCTCATCTGTCAAACTACAGTAAAACATTATTTCAGCAAGGTGTTGGGGACGATCAATTTTGATTCGTTATAAACATAATTCATTATATCTAGTAAGTGCATGTATATGTTTTAAAACCACAGGGAATGAAAATCACTTTGCTGTAAGCATGCGTTCATATAACAGAAGTATATACAGGTAAAATAAAACTGCGGATAAATTACAGCATTTCAATTAAAAAAAAAAACATCCACTTTATCTTATATAATCACATCAGTGGTGAAAACTTCCCATGTTGGCCCAGATTGCACAACATAATCATTATATGCTGGTGTTTGTCAGGAACAGATCCAGCAGATTGAGAGATTTTTTATGAAGAACATGTAACTATTTCCAGCACAGGAGAATGTTTGTCAATACATCTGTTCTACATACTTTACGAATTTTTGCTTCCTTTATTTTCTCCAGAGCAATCCGGATTTTCTCCGCCTGCAGTCTAGCTTTGTGTTCTTCCTGCAATTCAAATGACTACAACAATTTTCTTGTCAAAAAATATCAATCATCATTTTGTCCATACATCAATTATGCATTTTTTCCCCAAACACAGTGAAACTTATATAATCATTACAACGTAGGTCATCCTAATTAAAAGAGCATTTTTTTCTACAACAGATTTCACAGTTGGGTGCCAAAATACATGTGTATCATTTACAAAACATTTTGAATTCACAACATCCAAACCACAGACAAGCTACAATTCTACCACATGTATATGATTCTTTACCTAACTTTATATACTCATTTTATTCAGGTAAAACAATCTCATTAGTAATAATTAAGAATTCCATTAGTTTTCGGATTGCAAGATTTTCAATTGAATTACTCATCAATATTTTCTTGCATTTTGTGCATCAGACTTAAATACGTACTACCTTACATTTAAACTGTGACCTAACAAATTGCATAGGAAGCATTTAACATGTCTAACATAGAATTAGAAAATTTTATGTGAGCAAAATCGGTCACGTACACCCTGTATTTAAAATATTTGTATTACAAGACCCATAATTTTTGGGCTTAAGTTTCAATATTGTACTGGCCTTAAGTGGCCTTGTCAGAATTTTTCAGCTGTGTGAACTTTGTAAGAACTTTGTGCATGATTAATGAGCCACATTCATGTAACATCCTTGAACTTGATTCTGCTATAAATATTTAAATGCTCTTTTAAACATTCCTTCCATTTTGTGTATTTTTACACCTCCTTTTCATGGTGCTACCAAATGATTTGTGTAAAATAGTGTATATTAATTTTCCACTGATAAACAAACACATTCATAACGCGGACACTCTTCCGTGTTTCAGATGTGGTCAGTTACTTTTAAGAGTGCACAGATTTTCACTGTATACACATAACCTATCAATCTTCCTTTACTTCCTGCTTACAAATGAACTCCACTAACGGTACACACGGCAACACATAGGTCCAGTCATTGGATGACCAAACAGTAAATTACCAATAGTTAATTGATCTAATACAGCATATTGTACGTGCATGTATAAGTCATTGAAAAGATGCATCATCATGAAGCACAATTTTAAGCCAAATTCTCTTTAGACTGAAAAAGAATTATTGGAAAAATAAACCTTTCATTTCAGTTTGAAACCAAGATGATGGATATATACCAGGATTGTTCTCATTGTGCTATCTGTCTTATCTCGTCAAATAAACGTCCGATATATGTAAAAAACAACACTTTAGCTAGGAAAATGCATGGATTATTTCCTTCACAAACAATAACTTTTAATCAAGAGGCCCGCAGGCCTTATTGTCCACCTGACTATCACCAGCACCACCAGAGCTATGAAATCCTGAATAGGAGCAGTGCACGAGTTTTGAAATTTACAATTTGGGTCTCCTTACCCCAAGGATCATGAAATTTACAATTTTGGTATTAGAAGTCCTAAATATCCAGTTAGTTTTAATTTAGTATTAATAGCATTAAAGAAGAATTATTTAAATTTTTTTTTTATATATACACATAATCACTATATACCAAGTTTGGGCCCCACCCTGGAGTCAGAACCTCTACCATGGGGATCATGAAATTTACAACTTTGGTAAATGCCTTCCTGTTCTATGAATTTAGTTTTTCTTTAGATGTGCAGATGTAGAGATTCTGATGAAGATTTTGAAGATTGGTCAACTTTTGGCTGTTTATCTCCCATCCCTGGAATGCTGAAATTTACAATTTATGTCCCTTTTGTCACAATGATGCTTCATACCAAATTTGATAAGAATTGGATGGGTAGTTATCCAGAAGTTAAAAAATGTTCAAATGTTAATGGATGACGACGAACGATGACAGACACAGACGAATTGCAGTAGGTCACCTGAGTGACTCAGCGACTGAACATTTGACCCACGGTGAAAATGTGTTAGAATATATCACTAACACTGTAATTTTCCTCAGAATATTTATAAAACATTTAAGCTCTGAATGTCACCTGCAATTTTAGGAGCTTAATTTTCTGCTCTGCATATATTGTATGTGGATCGACCAACGAGAACATGTATATTGTAGGTAGGAAGACCAACAAGAACTTCATATAGAATTTTTTTAGTGAACACATTAGGTATAGTTAGTACACAAAAACAAAGCATCTGCATTGTATATTAGGTTTAGAAAGTATTTCTGTGTGGTCAGTGTTGATAGGTTGTATGATATTAGGTTTAGAAAGTATTTCTGTGTGGTGAGTGTTGATAGGTTGTATGATATTAGGTTTAGAGAGTACTTCTGTGTGGTCAGTGTTGATAGGTTGTACAATATTAGGTTTAGAGAGTATTTCTGTGTGGTCAGTGTTGATAGGTTGTATATTAGGTTTAGAGAGTATTTCTGTGTGGTGAGTGTTGATAGGTTGTATGATATTAGGTTTAGAGAGTATTTCTGTGTGGTGAGTGTTGATAGGTTGTATGATATTAGGTTTAGAGAGTACTTCTGTGTGGTCAGTGTTGATAGGTTGTATGATATTAGGTTTAGAGAGTATTTCTTTGTGGTGAGTGTTGATAGGTTGTATAATATTAGGTTTAGAGAGTATTTCTGTGTGGTGAGTGTTGATAGGTTGTATGATATTAGGTTTAGAGAGTACTTCTGTGTGGTCAGTGTTGATAGGTTGTATAATATTAGGTTTAGAGAGTATTTATGTGTGGTCAGTGTTGATAGGATGTATGATATTAGGTTTAGAGAGTATTTCTGTGTGGTGAGTGTTGATAGGTTGCATAATATTAGGTTTAGAGAGTATTTCTCTGTGGTCAGTGTTGATAGGTTGCATGATATTAGGTTTAGAGAGTATTTCTGTGTGGTGAGTGTTGATATGTTGTATATTAGGTTTAGAGAGTATTTCTGTGTGGTCAGTGTTGATAGGTTGTATAATATTAGGTTTAGAGAGTATTTCTGTGTGGCGAGTGTTGATAGGTTGTTTGATATTAGGTTTAGAGAGTATTTCAGTGTGGTGAGTGTTGACAGGTTGTATGATATTAGGTTTAGAGAGTATTTCTGTGTGGTCAGTGTTGACAGGATGTATGATATTAGGTTTAGAGAGTATTTCTGTGTGGTCAGTGTTGACAGGATGTATGATATTAGGTTTAGAGAGTATTTCTGTGTGGTCAGTGTTGATAGGTTGCATGATATTAGGTTTAGAGAGTATTTCTGTGTGGTGAGTGTTGATAGGTTGTATGATATTAGGTTTAGAGAGTATTTCTGTGTGGTCAGTGTTGATAGGTTGCATGATATTAGGTTTAGAGAGTATTTCTGTGTGGTGAGTGTTGATAGGTTGTATAATATTAGGTTTAGAGAGTATTTCTGTGTGGTCAGTGTTGATAGGTTGTTTGATATTAGGTTTAGAGAGTATTTCTGTGTGGTGAGTGTTGATAGGTTGTATGATATTAGGTTTAGAGAGTATTTCTGTGTGGTCAGTGTTGACAGGTTGTATGATATTAGGTTTAGAGAGTATTTCTGTGTGGTCAGTGTTGATAGGATGTATGATATTAGGCTAAGAGAGTATTTCTGTGTGGTGAGTGTTGATAGGTTGTATGATATTAGGTTTAGAGAGTATTTCTGTGTGGTCAGTGTTGATAGGTTGTATAATATTAGGTTTAGAGAGTATTTCTGTGTGGTGAGTGTTGATAGGTTGTATGATATTAGGTTTAGAGAGTATTTCTGTGTGGTGAGTGTTGATAGGTTGTATGATATTAGGTTTAGAGAGTATTTCTGTGTGGTGAGTGTTGATAGGTTGTATGATATTAGATTTAGAGAGTATTTCTGTGTGGTGAGTGTTGATAGGTTGTATGATATTAGGTTTAGAGAGTATTTCTGTGTGGTGAGTGTTGATAGGTTGTATATTAGGTTTAGAGAGTATTTCTGTGTGGTGAGTGTTGATAGGTTGTATGATATTAGGTTTAGAGAGTATTTCTGTGTGGTCAGTGTTGATAGGTTGTATGATATTAGGTTTAGAGAGTACTTCTGTGTGGTCAGTGTTGATAGGTTGTATAATATTAGGTTTAGAGAGTATTTCTGTGTGGTGAGTGTTGATAGGTTGTATGATATTAGGTTTAGAGAGTATTTCTGTGTGGTGAGTGTTGATAGGTTGTATAATATTAGGTTTAGAGAGTATTTCTGTGTGGTGAGTGTTGATAGGTTGTATGATATTAGGTTTAGAGAGTACTTCTGTGTGGTCAGTGTTGATAGGTTGTGTAATATTAGGTTTAGAGAGTATATCTGTGTGGTGAGTGTTGATAGGTTGTATAATATTAGGTTTAGAGAGTATTTCTGTCTGGCGAGTGTTGATAGGATGTATGATATTAGGTTTAGAGAGTATTTCTGTGTGGTGAGTGTTGATAGGTTGTATAATATTAGGTTTAGAGAGTATTTCTGTGTGGTGAGTGTTGATAGGTTGCATAATATTAGGTTTAGAGAGTATTTCTGTGTGGTGAGTGTTGATAGGTTGTATGATATTAGGTTTAGAGAGTATTTCTGTGTGGTGAGTGTTGATAGGTTGTATATTAGGTTTAGAGAGTATTTCTGTGTGGTGAGTGTTGATAGGTTGTATAATATTAGGTTTAGAGAGTATTTCTGTGTGGTGAGTGTTGATAGGTTGTTTGATATTAGGTTTAGAGAGTATTTCTGTGTGGTCAGTGTTGATAGGTTGTATGATATTAGGTTTAGAGAGTATTTCTGTGTGGTCAGTGTTGACAGGTTGTATGATATTAGGTTTAGAGAGTATTTCTGTGTGGTCAGTGTTGATAGGATGTATGATATTAGGTTTAGAGAGTATTTCTGTGTGGTGAGTGTTGATAGGTTGTATGATATTAGGTTTAGAGAGTATTTCTGTGTCGTCAGTGTTGATAGGTTGTATGATATTAGGTTTAGAGAGTATTTCTGTGTGGTCAGTGTTGACAGGTTGTATGATATTAGGTTTAGAGAGTATTTCTGTGTGGTCAGTGTTGATAGGATGTATGATATTAGGTTTAGAGAGTATTTCTGGGTGGTCAGTGTTGATAGGTTGTATGATATTAGGTTTAGAGAGTATTTCTGTGTGGTCAGTGTTGATAGGTTGTATAATATTAGGTTTAGAGAGTATTTCTGTGTGGTGAGTGTTGATAGGTTGTATGATATTAGGTTTAGAGAGTATTTCTGTGTGGTCAGTGTTGATAGGTTGTATAATATTAGGTTTAGAGAGTATATCTGTGTGGTGAGTGTTGATAGGTTGTATAATATTAGGTTTAGAGAGTATTTCTGTGTGGTCAGTGTTGATAGGTTGTATGATATTAGGTTTAGAGAGTATTTCTGTGTGGTGAGTGTTGATAGGTTGTATGATATTAGGTTTAAAGAGTATTTCTGTGTGGTGAGTGTTGATAGGTTGTATGATATTAGGTTTAGAGAGTATTCCTGTGTGGTGAGTGTTGATAGGTTGTATGATATTAGGTTTAGAGAGTATTTCTGTATGGTCAGTGTTGATAAGTATACAGGAGCACAACACATGCATTGTGTAATTAGGTGTAATAGGTGTGTCACATTACTAGTTCCATGGTGTGACCTAGTATATAGGACAATCAAGTGTACTCAGTGTTAGGATACATGTGGAACGTAACCTGGTGCATAGTGTAGTCAGGTGCATAGTGAGATCAGGTGCACAGCCAAGTGCAGTGTAATAAGGTGCATAAGCATAACCAGGTGCTGGGTAATCAATGCAACCAGGGCATAATGTAATCAGGTGCATAATGTAACTAGGTGTATAGTGTAACCAGGTGCATAGTGTAATCAGATGTTAATTGTACTAGTGCATAGTGTAATCAGATGTATAATGTAACTAGGTGCACAGTGTAACTAGGTGCATTGTGTAATCAGATGTTAAATGTAACTAGGTGCATAGTGTAATCGGATGTTAAATGTAACTAGGTGCATTGTGTAATCAGATGCATATTGTAACTAGGTGCATTGTGTAATCAGATGTATAATATAACTAGGTGCATAGTGTAATCAGATGTATAATATAACTAGGTGCATAGTGTAACTATGTGCATAGTGTAATTAGGTGCAGTGTAATCAGGTGCATAATATAACTAGGTGTATAGTGTAATCAGATGCATAATGTAACTAGGTGCACAGTGTAACTATGTGCATAGTGTAATTAGGTGCAGTGTAATCAGGTGCATAATATAACTAGGTGCATAGTGTAATAAGATGTATAATCTAAATAGGTGCATAGTGTAATAAGATGCATAATGTAACTAGGTGCACAGTGTAACTAGGTGCATAGTGTAATTAGGTGTAGTGTAATCAGGTGCATAATATAACTAGGTGCATAGTGTAATAAGATGCATAATGTAACTAGGTGCACAGTGTAACTAGGTGCACAGTGTAATTAAGTGCATAATGTAATTAGGTGAATAGTGTAATCAGGTGCATAGTGTAATCAGTTGATAGTGTAATTAGGTGCACAGTATAACTAGGTGCATAGTGTAATCAGGTGCATAATGTAATCAGGTGCATAGTGTAATCAGGTGCATAATGTAACTAGGTAAATAGTGTAATCAGGTGCATAATGACCACACTTACTATAGAGTAATTCTCCTTGCCGAGTTCTTCTTCATAAAGACTTAGATGTGAAGTTAGAAGAGCATGCATCTAGAAAAGAGAAACCTGGGACATGAGTCATGCTAGAACACCACTGTACAGTCTTACATACACATGTAACATTTCTACAATGAAGGTGCTAGAACACCACTGTACACAGTCTTACATACACATGTAACATTTCTACAATGAAGGTGGCTCCTTACCCAATGCATGTGAATGTTTTTCACAACACATCAGATAATTTAAATAATATTACACCATGTTATATTGCAACTTAAAAAATGCCAGTCCAGTTAGAGGGTCCCATGTCTTTGTGCAGGGAACGTTTTACCTTTATTTATTTTTTCATCCTACCCTAATGTTTTAACATACAGTTATCCCTGAAAAACATGCAATTCCTAACATGCTTTATAGCTCCTCATTTTAATGCATCAATGTAAACTAATTATTTTAATCAATTAAAAAATAACCTTGAAAAGTAAATAATTGCTAACAAAATCACTAAGTCATTAGAAAAAGACATCGGTATAGAAGGAGGGTGAATACTACAAGCTCGTAAGTAGATGGCCGTAAATTGTTCTAAACATAAAAACGGAACTTTGGAAACATCGAGTGATTTATTGAATCCGATCATCAGTGGGGGATATTTTGTTGACACAATGAAACAACAGATACCAGTCTCTCAGACAAAATCCATTAGATTGCATAATCTTCCAGATGAGATGCCCTAATCAAGGTGTTGGATCATCAATTTATGGAAACACTATCCTGAGTCATGCATTGCCAATAACCAATTCAGATGAATGCTTCAAAAAAGTTGGTAATGTATCAATGCAATAAAATGATACTCAATATCAAAATTGATATTCAGACCAACCAGATACTACATTGGGTAAACTGATTATATATAATTGGTCTTGGGTCATCTGACCTTGTTCTTTTGACCTTGAGTTTTTTTGTGCCATAACTATTAACTTTACTCTTGCAGTTTGTAATGTATCGACACTGAATTATCAATCACAGTAGGTTACACTTTCAACACTATGGTAACCATTTATTGTCGGTTCTTTTTGTATTTTCTAATGATAGATTTTTTTTCTAGCTATTCGTGAACATCATGCAAGCAAATTATAACTTAAAAAATATGAATGAAATATTTTAAATTTCGGTGCTATTAAGTATCCATCTATAATCTATCTACTTACACCCCACCCATCCCAAAGTAATAGGTCTTATTAAAAGATAGCTTTGGACTTTGGTTAACAAGTATATGTGCCAATCAATTAATCCTTCAAATCATTCAAATACAGACTATTTTGAGTAATTTAACTGGAATTTGATTTACTACAATATTTTACTGACAAATTCATTTACAAATGTATAATTTAATTCCACTTGTGTAAATCTATTTTTATCATATAAACTGATTTAAAGTCATGAAATATGATGTCATACATTTCCATTTTCCTGCTTTGACAATATCTTTAAAATATCATTTGTCAAATTACATCAAATGCATTTTGCAAAATTAAATCACATGGAAAAGAAGTATAATTAATTTCTTTATTTTGCACAATATAAAGTAAGTTAATTTGGACGGTTTACAATTTTTCAAAGCAGTTTATAAAAGAGAATAAACTGTCCAAACTGACCTTATATTGTATAAAATGAGTAAAAATATCTCTATCACTTTCACAATTTTATGGTATTATGCATTCACCATGTACATACATCAAAACATTTCAACTTTCACTTTTTATCATGAATATTTCCTGTGATACTAATTTGTTTTAATTTTTTTGTGTTTCTAACTTTTGCCAATATCATACATAAAGTACATGTTGAAGCAAGAGCATATTTTGTCAAATGTTCACAATTAACAC
Organism: Ostrea edulis; assembly: GCF_947568905.1. NCBI lineage: Eukaryota > Metazoa > Mollusca > Bivalvia > Ostreida > Ostreidae > Ostrea > Ostrea edulis. The sequence continues at coordinate 30,948,585 of NC_079173.1, forward strand.
ATATCTATTTAACGTTTATCATTATGGTTGCTATAACAAATCTTCAGAAACAATATGAAATTTACGGATTCACAAGGTATTCAATCAATTAAATTACCAATAAATAATTCTAAAATGCAAATTTGTAAGCTGAAGTGCTTTTTCAATGCCAAACATTAAATAATGTATCCCACGTTGCCATTGTTGTCAATGTTACGTTTTGCGAGAAATAGCCACGGTGACAAGAATTGGTACCTGGTAATACTTGGTACTCTTTAAGTGATAAATAAAATTTATTTTGGAAATGTGTATGAAACAGTAATATTGAACACTTGCATCAGATTTTATCCTATGAGCCAGAGTATAAAAAAAAATCAATAACACTGATACAGATCAAGGGCTTTTATGAAAACTATTGATGAAGATGCAAAAAACCTAAACTGCATCAATTAACCAATATAACCATCAAGTCCCTGCAACAGATGAAAAGAAAACAATGCCTGCATAAAAAGCGGCACTCTACTGGAAAGTTACGTCACACAGAAGTTAATAGCCTCCCATGGGCAATGGAAAAAAAATTCATGGCAGTTTTATCTCAACAATCTGAATGACTTTCATCTCAGACTCTTGCCTACAATCAAAAACAGAGGAATGAAGTTGGGCCAAGCACAGTTACAGTTGCATTCTCAGCGTGTTCCAAGAATGAAAAGCACATGGTTAAACAACATTGGGCTACCAATTTCAATCTCCATACAACATTGATTTTTTTCGGGGGTGTTGCAATTTTCAGAGTAGTTTTTGCATGTTTTAATCAACTTTTTAAATGATTAAAAGAGCCTTGCCTACAGAACTCATTTTTATGGATAAACGAAGCATGAGAGAGTAACAGTTTCTATGACAACCATTAGTAGCTATGGTGATTGATGTTTCCATTTGCCATAAGAGACAATTCAGTTTGTGGAATTTTAACATTATCAAATCAAAAAATAAAGCAGAAATTTGCCACCATCAAGTTTATCCAAATTTCATCAAAATGATTCTAATGGCTTTGGTAACTGTGGCCATTCCAGTTACTAATTTCTGTTCTGTACACTGAAGAAGATAAATACAGTATAACTTGTCTAATCTGACAAACAGGTTTAGGACATGAATCATGTGTCGGATTTGACAAGAAGTCGGGTTACACAGTGTAAAGTTTACACTGAACAACAATAACTATAGGAATGAATACAGGGTAGCAGTGATAGGGAGTACACACGTGTCCATTCAAAACAAGTTTAACTGTATGAATTGTTTTCAAATACTATGTATTGCCTCCAACCATGGCAACCATACAGTCCTTATATATTGCAGTAAATTTGACTTGACACATTTACTTCACCACGAAACAAATCTTGACTTTCGTAACTGCCTTCTACAGTTCAGTTGTTATGCCATGGCCAAAGTGGTTAACAAACAAAATACAGATAAACTACATTGATTTTTATGTGATCCTAGCCTTTGATTAGAATGGCACATTGAAACAGAGATTGGATCCTCTCCCTAAACTCTAATTTTGCAAATAGACAACATTCCTTCCCAATACTTGCAACATCTGGTGCAATCCTATACTATGGAATATGTTATATCAAGATGTCTAATAAAGGTATAACAATCATCATAAAAGAATTCGATCATACATTTTATTTTTGTGGGTGTGTGTGTATTTCAATTGTTCAATCAATGCCGTTACACATCCCCACATAAACTCTGGATATCTATTTACTGAATGTCCTCATTTTAACATAGACGAAAGAGTTTCTGGCATATTGATCATACATGTTTGAGGTGGGTGAGGAGCTTAACAGTTAATCTAGATCTATCGAGAGGGTATCACAAGTATTCATCACCAGTATTCACACCTATACAAAGGACCACTGTAATACAAAACACAAACTATATATACACATTTCCAAGATTACCTCTGAAGCTTGAACAGAGAGTGGGGTGATCGTGCTGGCATTGCTAGCCATACTGCAGGCGTCAGACTGATTATATGCCTCAGCTGTGGATGACACTGTCACCATGGATGTAAAAGACTCAGATGACGGAAGTGAAGCATTCTCTGAAAAGGCGGAGTCAGTCTCTCCGCTATCGTTACCAATATCATTACAGGAACCATGTTTGGTCAGGAACTGCCCATGCATGAAATCATGGTTGTGGTCCGATGGTAGGCTGTGTCGGAAAGCCAGACTCTGGGTGATTTCGGATGCCAGAGCGTCTAGTTCAGCCTGGGCGAGATCGTTGCCGCTGTCCCTGTGTTCATCTTTTACAAGTCCCGAGGTGTGTTCCTGTGAGCGCCGGTGGAGGTCTGACTGAGCACAGCTTAGCTGAGATTCCAACGCACAGAGTTCTCCCAAAATAGCGTCCAGATTCACATCTTGATTTTCTATGAAATGAAAAAATAGAGCATAAACAATAAAAGCAATACATGAACACTGAAAATATTTACAGGTAAAAAAAAAATGTCTATGTCATTTCTTGCTTATGTGGCTGGCGATCAGATGGGTTCGATCACTAGTAGCAAGAGCTCAGTTGGTAGAGCACCTGACTAGAGATTCAGGGGTCCAGGTTTGAATCCCAGTCTAGTCAATTGTATTTTCTCCCTTCTTGTTACATTTGGTGCTGTTGACCACCCCAGGACAGGTGGGTGATAGTCCTGCCAGGGGCAAATAGAATCTGGGTTGTGTTGTCTTTGAGGGTGAAGACATTTAAGGAGGGAGAAATGTGGTGGTCAGACAGGTTCAATCGCTGGTGGTCAGACAAGTTCAATCACTGGTGGCCAGATAGCTCAGTTGGTAGGGCACCTGACTAAAGATCTCGGTCAGGTCCAATGCATTTTCCCCCTTCTAGTTATACTTTAGCTGCAGAACTGTAGCTCTCCAAGAAATGGGACAGATCAGAGAGCTACAGATCCACCCCTGCATTATACTTATAGTTGTAATATTAATCTTCTAAACTATGGGAGATACTTGAATCCATTTGTTACTTATGATGCTAGTATCTATTCCATGCCGAGAGAGTTATTTCCCTTTCATAAATTTGTGACTTTCAATGTTTACAATGAACACCTTTTTGCACAAGTTCTTTACATACAATACATGACAGAAGCTTTAGAGGTAATGCAACTATACAGGGAAAAATTCACTTTGCTTGTCCCGAAATAAAATATAATTTTTCTGTGTTCTACAGCATTATTGACACATATACCTTCACAGAGCAAAAGAGAGGTATTAGTTATGAAGCTATATCAATATTAGCCTATCTTTTTTTCATTTATAGAACTAACACCATTTCCATTTACTAATAAATGACAGAAGTTTGTTAATAATTCATTTCACTGTAGAATCTAGTTCCGTGTGCACTCAGCTTGATAAATCAATTGATTAGGCACAAATTTTATGAATGACTCATTCAGTCAATCAGCTAAAAATACAGTCACAAAGGGGAAATTAAGGTTACTACACACCCTACAAGTTTTCCGTATTGTTTTAGAAATTAACAATAAGATCAGAGAATTGACAGGTGTTGCATAAAAAAGCATTTAAATTTGTCCCTGCAGAATTTGCCTGCACATCAAACAATACGACACTGCTTTAATTGACTTAACATGGACTGATAATTGACATTATAGACTAAATCTCAAGATGAAACAAAGATTATCATGCACATCTAATTCATGGAAAATTTAGATCGAGATCTGATTTCAGTACACTGTAGGTATATATAATATCAGTACACTGTAGGTATATATAATATCAGTACACTGTAAGTATATATAATATCAGTACGCTGTAGGTATATATAATATCAGTACACTGTAGGTATATATAATATCAGTACACTGTAGGTATATATAATATCAGTACGCTGTAGGGATATACAATATCAGTACGCTGTAGGTATATATAATATCAGTACGCTGTAGGTATATATAACATCAGTACACTGTAGGTATATATAATATCAGTACACTGTAGGTATATATAATATCAGTACACTGTAAGTATATATAATATCAGTACGCTGTAGGTATATATAATATCAGTACACTGTAGGTATATATAATATCAGTACACTGTACGTATATATAATATCAGTATGCTGTAGGTATATATAATATCAGTACAATATCAGTACACTGTAGGTATATATAATATCAGTACGCTGTAGGTATATATAATATCAGTACACTGTAGGTATATATAATATCAGTACACTGTAAGTATATATAATATCAGTACGCTGTAGGTATATATTTTATCAGTGTAGGTATATATAATATCAGTACACTGTACGTATATATAATATCAGTACACTGTAGGTATATATTTTATCAGTGTAGGTATATATAATATCAGTACACTGTAGGTATATATAATATCAGTACGCTGTAGGTATATATAATATCAGTACACTGTAGGTATATATAATATCAGTACGCTGTAGGTATATATAATATCAGTACACTGTAGGTATATATAATATCAGTACGCTGTAGGGATATATAATATCAGTACACTGTAGGTATATATAATATCATTGTTTGTTTGTTTTATGTTTTGTTAAGAATTTTTCACTCATACCGAGACATCAACAGCTGTTAGTGAAGTCAACTAACACAAAAATACAAAATTTCATATTCTGCTGATTGATAAAATGTCTGGGTTTTTAAAACTTTATATAGTCTAGATATATCTCTGAACAATTCTATATATAAATATTTATATTTTACCACAGTTTTGTCAGTAATGCACCTATCCCTTTTCAATGTATTCAATGATCTAAAATTCTCTATAACAAACACACTAACCTGATGTGACATAAAAACCTATCTTATATATTAGTAAACAATTGAATTACAATATATATCAAATATATCGTATAAAATGTCTCATTATTTATTTATCATACGGGATATAACACAATGGACGTGTGGGATGATATCAACGTAACTGACTTCCGCAATTACACAAATTACCCCAGGCTTCTGTAATGTTGTTTTTATAATTCCATATGATACAAATGACCTCCCATGCATCTATCATATACTGACCTCCACATCTATCATATCGACCTCCACATACATCGCATTGACCTCCACATCTATCATATTGACCCCCACATATATCATATTGACCTCCACATCCATCATATTGACCTCCACATCTATCACAATGACCTATAAATCTATCACATTGACCTATACATCATATTGACCTCCACATCTGTCATATTGACCTCCACATCTATCATATTGACCTCCACATCTATCACACTGACCTATACATCTATCATGTTGACCTCCACATACATCATATTGACCTCCACATCTATCATATTGACCTATACATCATATTGACCTATACATCTATCACATTGACCTCCACATCTATCATATTGACCTCCACATCTATCACTGACCTATACATCTATCACATTGACCTATACATCTATCACATTGACCTATACATCTATCATATTGACCTACACATTTATCATATCAACCTCCACATACATCAGATTGACCCCCACATCTATCATATTGACCTCCACATCTATCACATTGACCTATACATCTATCATATTGACCTCCACATCTACCACATTGACCTATACATCTATCACTGACCTATACATCTATCACATTGACCTATACATCTATCACATTGACCTATACATCTATCATATTGACCTACACATTTATCATATCAACCTCCACATACATCGGATTGACCCCCACATCTATCATATTGACCTCCACATCTATCACATTGACCTATACATCTATCATATTGACCTCCACATCTATCACATTGACCTATACATCTATCATGTTGACCTCCACATACATCATATTGACCTCCACATGTATCATACAGTGACCTTTCCTTTACCAGCATTAGAAGTTCCTCTTCAAGTGCCATGCATATAGCTAGATCAAAATTTGTGGCATGTCACCTTAAGCTGGTGACATCTCTACACGAGTAAAAAATTGACAAATGGATGTAAAATAACACATCCTTAAACACTCTGCCTTCAATAACATGACGAATGTCTGGACGGATACCTATTTTTTCCGATTTGCAATGAGATGCAAACACAGAATATAAACATCTGTTTATAACTTAAGACCACCACTTCTCAGAAAAATCTGCAATGGAATAACTCAACATTGATTGAATAAAACCACTGACATTAGATCAACAGAACTAAGGCTCCTGGAGGTCTGCAGCAGACATAGACCGGACCATAGGACCCCATCACGCACTAGCCCATTGATTTTTCTTATGAAAACAATAATATTCTATGATAGTCTTTTATTTTCACCCGGAGACTAGTATCCCCATTTCCCATCAAAGAATAGCAAGGTGGCAGTACAAAAAGTAAATATTTTATATCGTGTAATTTAGGTGAGGTGACACAGTAAATATTTTATATCGTGTAATTTAGGTGAGGTGACACAGTAAATATTTTATATCGTGTAATTTAGGTGAGGTGACACAGTAAATATTTTATATCGTGTAATTTAGGTGAGGTGACACAGTAAATTATTTTATATTGTGTAATTTAGGTGAGGTGACACAGTAAATATTTTATATTGTGTAATTTAGGTGAGGTGACACAGTAAATATTTTATATCATGTAATCTAGGTGAGGTGACACAGTAAATATTTTATATCGTGTAATCTAGGTGAGGTGACACAGTAAATATTTTATATCGTGTAATTTAGGTGAGGTGACACAGTAAATACTTTATATTGTGTAATTTAGGTGAAGTGACACAGTAAATACTTTATATTGTGTAATTTAGGTGAGGTGACACAGTAAATTATTTTATATTGTGTAATTTAGGTGAGGTGACACAGTAAATATTTTATATCGTGTAATTTAGGTGAGGTGACACAGTAAATATTTTATATCGTGTAATCTAGGTGAGGTGACACAGTAAATATTTTATATCGTGTAATTTAGGTGAGGTGACACAGTAAATACTTTATATCGTGTAATTTAGGTGAGGGGACACAGTAAATACTTTATATTGTGTAATTTAGGTGAAGTGACACAGTAAACATTTTATATCATGTAATTTAGGCACACTGGAAATGAGGAAAATTTGCCAAAGTGCTATCCTTATTTGGTAATAATTTGGACAAAAATGTTTGAACAACCAATCATTTAGTACCTTAATATCAACTTCCTGTACTAAGGACATATGCTACATTTCTCTAGACAACAACATATAATTTTTTGTGACATTACAAATACAATTCACCTATTTTGTTAACACATTTTGATAGTCCCAGGTTGTGGCTAGTAATTATGTATTACTGTGGGTTGCATATATAATGGAAATTACTCATTTATAGTAAAAAAAAAAAAAAAAGGAAAAAAAATCTTTCGATCAATCGGTGATTGAACCCGAGACCTTTGCATTACTACTCTGGTGATCTAACCACTGAGCTAGCCATGCTGATATATGAAGTATGGTAACATCATTACAATATACAATTTAAATCTATATTGGAAATCACAGCAGAAATCTTCAAATCAGTAAGACGAAAAAATAGTTTTAGGAAAACATGGCAGAAACGTCACATGACCTTAAAACATCATAACTAGATGTGTCCGTGTAATAAACGCCCCATTCTGTAGTCAAGTGAAATCTTATAAATCCAATATATTACCATGACAACTGGAAAAATTGAAAAGACAAATTTGATTTGTAATTCATCATAATTACAATCTAAAAATCAAGTCAACTTCCAACTTCTCTAAATTCCTCAGGGCCATAAATCATATGTAATATGCAATGTACATAATATATCCAACAGCATAGAGGGAAAAGTCCAGAAACTATTCTCTTCTTTCACTAACCCTGACCTTTGTTGAAATTAGCCTAACTTTATCTCAATAACCAATCACCACAAAAGATAATCTTCGATTCTCAACCCATCTTTGGGTCAATTGCTGTCTGATGTAATTCATACCGATTGTTAGGCCATTCCTGGCACACTGATTCTGACTACGGATAACTCCTTTTACCTGATCAGGATATACGGCTCACGGTGGGTGTGACCGGTCGACAGGGGATGCTTACTCCTCCTAGGCACCTCATCTCACCTCTGGTGTGTCCAGGGGTCCGTGTTTGCCCAACTATCTATTTGGTATTGCTTATGGGAGTTATGAGATTGATCACTGTTCATTATCTTCACCTTTCATTCCATTGATTTAATTTTGCAAATTCCTTCAGCAATTGTATTTTTATTCCACTACTTCAATACAAAACTTAGGAAATAAACAGAAAATACTACAAAATTATCAAGTTTAAAAAAAACCCAACTGAACTTACTACACCAGTGATTTTCTTATCAGCCTATTATGAACACCTATCAATATCTGCAGCACCTACCCTTAGCGGCTAAAAAGTATACAACTGGGCCCACCCTTTCATCATGTGTTATATGAATCTTTAGATAACATTCCAACTCCATGGGAGGAATTTTTTAGGAAGTTCATTCAGTAATACTAGAATGCAATCTCGTATAATAAATTTGATTATGACATAATTTTGATGGCGACTTGATCATAAATCACTCACAGATTTTTAGAGTGGATCCGAGTTCACTTCAACAACTTTGTTTTCTACAATGTAGTCCCATATTTCTTTTTTTAATGGAGAAACATTACAGAATCTGCATACAAGGAACAAAGGTTGAAAACCAGCTTTTGTAATTGCAACAACTTTATTTCGTGATTTTACCAGTGATAAACTGATTTGAGGCAACAAATTTTCACAACCCAGATAATCTAAAAACAAATACAGGAAACTTTAAAGGACTCAGATTCTTGACGAGAAATATTCACGACAACAAGGTTCTTGTGAATCTTGCACACAAATAAAAGTTGCATGGTTTACAGTAGTCGACATATCTAAAGAACCCTGAACAGTGTGGCATAACCATATGGTCAAGGGTAAAAATGACTTTGAAATTTTGCAGCGGTGACAATCACATAATGCAGACATTAGACACATACTAATGACACAAATGTACTTATGACCCGATGTTATGTTTCATGACCTATATGAAGGTAAACTGATCAAGGTCAAAGTCACAGGTATAAGTCTGAATTTTTATGTCAGAGCAGTATCTTTATAATGGAAGGGAATACTTGAGATGAATGTTGCTTAATTACGACCTGATGGTGTTAAGGCACAAAAGCAAATTTCAAAAGAGAAAATAATTATTCCTAAAGTCTCACAGAGACACTCTGACTCTCATGATGGTATTCTTATATTTCTGTAATGATTGGCAAAATATAGAAAAGTTTTACCATCTGTGTTAAGGAAAGAGGATCGGAAGCTCTCCATCGCCATTTTGGGAGTTACGACCGTCTTCTTCTTCCTGCGGACTGTCCCAGTGTCATCAGAGTCCTAGGGAATAGAGATGAGATACCTATATCATTTGTAAACTCAGCCTATAAATACAGCTAGTCTAAGGTACCCCAGACGTTAGGGCACTTGTTTCATAATCTGGAGGTTCTAGATCCTGGCAACAACAATTTAAGAAAAGCAGGGACTGCGTTCCTTCACCAATCACCCAGCATTAGCAGCAAAAGTTACTGGCCTTTCAGACCTTAAAATTGGAGGTCATAGTTCGCATAGAACTTTCACTGCTTCAGTCTTGAGCACCATGCATGCATAGGTCAAAATTAAAATGTACGTGGCACTTAATTCATCTACAAAGTGTGATATCCCTACACAAATGACAAGAAACACTTACAGCTAGTGTCAGGGGGCATATATACAACTACAGGGTTTATCAATGTAGCCCTCAATCAGGCTATAATTAATGGTTAACACATATATAGCAATTCATTCAAACTTTAAATACAGTCCAAGTGGGTCAACACTTCTGTTCTAAGGCATTGATATCTTAATAACTTGCTATTTTGATTATAAAATGTCTATTGTTTCAAAAATGTTAAAACAGCCAAGTTCAGGTTTACCATATTGTACCACTTTAGTTTCTATAGTATGTATTTATGAGATGTTACAACAGTGTCAAAAATGAATATTTCATCTGAAATTCAAAATATCAATATACTCACATGACAAATGATTTTTTCATGAGACATGAACTAATTCAATCACATGAAATAGCTTTATAATTCCTCTCAATATGAACGTGAAAGATCTCCATTTTTCCCAATTTGTCAAACCCAGTAAATTTATTTGTAGAAACATTCAAGTAAACACACAAAAATAAATCTCTAGTCAGCTAAATACAGTATGATAGTGTATTTATTTTAAGCCGGTCCAGCGAATAGAGGTCACCCTAAAAACCACAAAAAATTCTGATAGGATAACTGCACAAGTATGTGTCTAAAGTCACACAATACACCAATCATTGGCTGTAAGTAACTGTCATAAACAAATCTGGGGCTAGGGGCCTGTCCACTCAGACATACCAATGTCACACATGATTGGACTGGTGGTCAGACGTTAGCCTGGGATCGGCAGTGGTCAGAAAAGAAAGTTCACCTCACAATATCAAGGCTGCATGCACTGTTTATAATGTCTCAAGGTCAGTTTTCTCATTGTGCAATTAGTGTGCGATACTGATGGCTTCATGGACATCATAACCATGCATTCAGTTTATCTTAAAATTCCACTACGAAAAGGAGTTTTTCTAAGATTCAATGCATTTTAACTGTATGTGGCCATATCTGCTCCCAGCTTAGGACCTAACCTTTAACCCAGGTGCCACGATTTCTCATAACCGGCCTCAAGGACATCATAACTATATGCATTTAGTTTTCCTCATATTTAATTTGGGAATTTTAAGTGAGATTTTATCCGATTTAAGACATCTCACTATATGGCTATATTGGCCTAGGGTGTGAATCTCTTGACCCAGAGGTCATGAGTTTCACAACACACATGTATGAGAGTATAGAATATTTTTCTAAGATTTTAATCAAATTTCATTTCACAATTTTAGTAAAGGGCTTCATGGACACCATAACCATGCATTTGCCCCCCCCCCCCCCCCCCCACACACACACGTCTAGGAGAAGAGAAGAATTTTAAATTTGGCATTATTTTTTTTGCCAGTTCAATTGTCCCCATCCATGAGGCCCTGGGGAAGCTAACATCATAAATTTCACAAAGTACATTCCTCTTATCCTTAAAAGAAGTTTCATATCAAAATGGTATCAATTGACATTGTGGTTTTCAAGAAGTAGTTAAAAGTGTCAAATTGTTAATGAACAATTGTTACAATGGACGAAGACCAACGTACGACTCAGATGACATGTATATAACACTATAAATAGCCTAGCTTACGAAGTCAATGAAACAAGTCCCTTTAATGTACTTAATATACAATCATTTAATCAGAGATAAATGAAGTGGAAAAAAAACCCTCCTAGAATAGAATTCCACAGTCAAACTGCTTCCTGTCCATTTCTTTCTTTCACCACTGTAGAGCTCCATCAGCAAATTCTTCTTTTACATAATACTGATGAAATTTTCTCTCCATTTCAGCCATATATCAAATCAAATACGACTCCAAATAAGACTTGATCTAATTTTACAACAGAAACGTTATTTTCAGTTGCAATGGATGACTTAAGCATGATATTTATGATTTCTTCTTCTATACAAATATATAATTGTCATAAAAGATCAAATCTTGCCATCCCTTGAGATCTGAAATATGAATTCAGTATGGCATTTACATTATCGGTGTGAATACAAAATGACCCGACATTGCCAAATACTACATCTATACTGATTCAGCAAACACCACGAGAGCTGACATTGTCACCATCACAGTTAATAAGCTGTTTTATTGACTGCACTGCATCGGACAAACAGTCCATCCATGACCTGACCTGGACCAACGATTAACAGGACTTAATTGATGACACACGCTGAGTCACAATGCCTGTTGCCAATCTTCAATACTAATCTAAACAGCCACTGTAGAAATCCACCATGTAGCACGAGCACCAAGATTGAAGAAAATGAGTTTTTCTTTTTGAAATCTGATTTCAAAAGAGGTGACAGGTGCTCTTAATTCATGCAAAGGAATTGTCAATTGAGAATTACCTGGATTGCAACAATGTAATCCATAAAATTTTCATTAGATCTGGTACTCTACTTTCATACAGAAATCAAAGTATTGTGTTTCGTGAATCATCAATATTTTGATTCGAGTTTTGTTCAAATGGTAATGTACAATACTGGACGAGAAAAATCATAATTAATTCAGCTGCATGCATATACACATTAAATGATGCAATCTCAATAAATCGGTCATTAGAGTGGTCCATAATTTGAATAATTATTATCTGTGGTGCAGTATGAAGTCATTATGATGCTAGCTAGGTCATTGTAATTAGTACAGTACCGTAGAGAAAGACACACACAGGAGGCTGTTGATTGGTAGAACTACAACATGACTCATCTATTAAATAGATGGCACATTGGCATGTCTTCCCCTGATGGCTTTACATGGTTTTTTGAGAAAACACCTGCATGTTATCTTCACATTGCTCAGTGAAAATAAATATCCCTGTTGAAGATGGGAAATAGACAACAACATTGCAAAGTGGAGCAATTACTGTATATCCACAACTGAGCATATTTATGAATGCAACCTCGAATCCCAAGCATCCATATCATCACTCTCCCCTCCCCACAATCACATCACTGTCATATCCTCCAACTCCCCCCCCCCCCTTCTCCACAATCACATCTCTGTCATATCCTCCACTCCACCCCCCCCCCACAATCACATCATTGTCATACCCTCCAATACCCCACAATCATATTACTGTCATATCCTCCAACTCCCCCCCCCCCCCCCCACAATCACATTACTGTCATTCCCTCCAATTCCAATGATTGATTGATTGATGTTTCCGCCACTCAACAATTTTTCAGTTATATGGTGGCGCCCAGTTTTTATTGGTGGAAGAGAGAACCCAGATACAACGTACCTGGGAAGAGACCACCGACCTTCCGAAAGTAAACTGGGAAACTTTCTCACTTACTAGCGCGAGCGGGATTCGAACCCGCGCCGACAGAGGTGAGAGGCCATGTGATTTTGAGCGTGATGCTCTAACCACTCGGCCACGGAGGCCCTTCCAACTCCAATGGAGGGGAAATAATGGACTATACTCAGAAGAGATCCTGAGACTTTGCGATCAACCAGCAAGTCTGATTCTGATGTCAACTCGATTATGTGTCTTCCTCATCAAGAAATGATGATAGATAATCCCTATACTCTTCTGCCCCTCCTGTGGTAATATTGGGAGGGATCACATAACCTTGCACTTTATACCCATCACTACACTGAGTAACTCCATGTTCCATGCCAGTTGAAGTGTTCTGAACCCTTCTGACTTTACATGTTTACTGTAATTTTTGTGTACTTGACAATACGGGTTGTCTGTTTAATTACTGGAGATAATTACGTCATGGAGTGCCACAGGAGCAGACAGTCTATCTAAAGAGCCTCTGTTTACACTTAAGTCTCTATATATAGATTTGTAAGTTCAAGCCATTAATTTAATTAGCCATTAATGAATTTCATACATAAGAAACTTTCTTGGCATGTGCACCACTAAGCCAGCGAAGCCATTCATTGGCTTGAATGCCAACTTCTGTAGCATGGAGAGCTATTTATCTTCTTTGTCTCTACTGATGACTCAATAAAGAAATAATACTTATAATAGTGAATCAGAAGACTGTCATATATTCTCTACACATGGTCACCAAAATACAAACCATCACAATGGCTCATTGGCACAGAACAAGTTGATCAAAAGTTGGGTCAGTCCAGAGGATTTCATTTAAGTGCTAAGATGACATCATTTGAAGTGAAAATCACAAGTCTTTCAGATAAGATTTCCTATGTATTGGTAGGCTCTGGCACAAGTACTGAGCCCTCATAATAATCCAAGTCCACAGTATAGGTGATTGGTACTTTAATTTCTTCTCAGTACACCTTACTACAGTGTATATATACCACACACACACACGTATAACCGTAGATATATACATACAATCAATCCATCATTTAAAGTTGCTATGCTAAAAGTGAAATAGCTGCATGACCTTATAGAAGAAAACAACTGTAAAAACCCAGCAAGCATGAAAAGTTCTGCTCCCAATAACGCAATCTATTTCAAACACTAGTATACATCCACAACAATTTTTCAGAAGTCATAAAACCACTCATTGACTGACAGTCCAATACTTGTCTGACACTCTGTGCTGGTCAGATATCCTCCTTCTCTGGCAGTGCTCTATATGGGAGCTCCCCTCACCATTCATCATTCCCAGAATTCATTAACTGTGCAGTTTTTACATTCTTTCACTAGATAAGGACACACTACATACTAGATGCCATTCAGACATTCTTTCACAAAGAAACGACCGTTATCACGAGAAATTTTTCTTACCTACAAACTCAAAACATGACTACCTGGAAAAGCATGTCATTTTAAAAACTGCTCTTCTCTTGTGGTCATTGAATCATTGCACAGAGAACACATCACGGTCGTTTTAATTCTTTAACATCATTATCATAGATATGCATGAATAATTAATTTATAATTTTATGAAAATGGAAGAGCAAAAAAAGTTCATAGAACATTTGAAGATGATGCAATTTGTGTCAACATAAAATCAATTTCTAAAAAAAATACATAAACATAACTTGGTATATTTTTTAAATAAAAAAAAGATGAATGAATAAAGATTCTTACCATATCAAAATTTCAAATCTAACTATCCACAGGAATATCAACAGTTTTCATAATGTAATTCAAAATTAACTCCTCATATTTCAAACAAAACTTCAAACTGAACAGTCAGCTGACATAACGCACATCACACTGATTTTAAAAATAGATTTTGAGAACGGTGTTACGTACACCTATAGCACAGAGAAAGTAGCAATCGAGGGGCTATACATCCGGAGCTTAATAGGCAGCGTTATAACACTTATAAATTCAAACTCGAAAGTAAGGTCTGGAAAAATTCAAGGTCAAATGAGGTCTCCATCCAAAAAGTCAACATTTATTATATCATTCAAATCACTCAATCAAATACCTGCCTTAAAACAATACATTGTTCCAGTCACAAAATCCCTGTAATGAAATCCACTTGTCTGCAGATGCAGTTCTTAGGTGACATTTCAATCAGTTAGTTTTATACATTTTCAGATCCTCACACCATAAATCCCAATGAGAGAATAAGTAACCTAGTAAGCATCAGTCTGCACGAATCTTTTTGTCCCTGGATTCCTGATCGGTGGTGAACCCGTTTCCAGATATATATATTCTTTCCTTTTATCTGTTGTTGACCTCTTGAATCATCACTATAACTCATGTGCAAGACTTCAATCATCAAAGTTTCACCTTTGAAGAAGAACTTTTCCACTTCTGAGTACCGCAGACAGGATTTTATGCAGACTAAACCCTAACTGTATAAAGCCTTTCTCTTTGTTTTTTTTATTCAGAAATGTTTCAACAAACATGCATTCGGAAAATGTAAAAATTCTGCAATGCATGATACATGAACATCTTAGAGAACTCTAATGCTTGAAGCCTGCCACAGGAAATGGAAAACCCATGTTATGTGGACTCTGCTGTTTTCCAGATATTACCATGGCACAAAAGAGGCCCTTCCTCACAGCAGTTGCCTAAAACTCTTAAATCATCCATAAAATTCACATTAGAAACCCAATGGACATTGTTTGCATCCCCTGTTTCAATATATCTGAAAAGACTGTGTAATGAAATGCTTCCTATCTGCTAAGTATTCCTGTCACTGGGTGATGGATTAAGCAGCCGGCAACAGCTCAATGTCTACTGCCAAAGAGTATGTCCATCTTACTAGCAA
This sequence comes from Ostrea edulis, assembly GCF_947568905.1. Lineage (NCBI taxonomy): Eukaryota > Metazoa > Mollusca > Bivalvia > Ostreida > Ostreidae > Ostrea > Ostrea edulis. The sequence continues at coordinate 30,964,525 of NC_079173.1, forward strand.
ATTACCATGTAAATAGGGGATGTAGAAACAAAACGATCAGAAAATGAGGAAGGGATCCAAAACCTCTACAGTAAAAGATCAGAAAACGAGGAGGGATCCAGGACCTCTACAACAGTAAAAGATCAGAAAATGAGGGGATCCAAAACCTCTACACTACAGTAAAAGATCAGAAAACGAGGAGGGGATCCAGAACCTCTACAATAAAAGATCAGAAAACGAGGAGGGGATCCAAAACCTCTACACTAAAGTAAAAAATCAGAAAACGAGGAGGGAATCCAGAACCTCTACACTAACCGTAAAAGATCAGAAAACGAGGAGGGGATCCAAAACCTCTACACTAACAGTAAAAGATCAGAAAACGAGGAGGGGATCCAGAACCTCTACACTAAAGTAAAAGATCAGAAAACGAGGAGAGGATCCAAAACCTCTACACTAACCGTAAAAGATCAGAAAACGAGGAGGGTATCCAAAACCTCTACACTAAAGTAAAAGATCAGAAAACGAGGAGGGGATCCAGAACCTCTACACTAAAGTAAAAGATCCTAGTTAGAGGTGTCAGACAAACAAGCAACAGGTTGATGATAATTGATGATAATTGTAATCACATTGTACATGTATGTGTTTCCAAGACAGAGAAAAGGAGAGAGTTGGTGAAAACTTGTGTTTAGTCCTCTTGGTTCATTACTAAGGACGTAGTCGCCTGATTAAAATGTATTTGTGTTTTCAGGTCTATAACCAATTCCACTCCTCTATGATCAAAAACTGTATGAGAATGCAATAGACTTAAGATTTATCTAATTCCAAAAGTAAATCATGTTTATTCTTTAAGTAACATAGACATAACATAAAAAACCCAACATTGCCACCTGCAGCCCCAACCCTAGCTGTTATGTAATCTAAAGTACATTCTGATAAATATCAATCCATTAAAACTCAATTTCCCCAAAAAGATATGTGTATACACATCTTCAATTCATAATATATGATATAATCTTTTTACTACAATGCATTCCAGAACCAAGCTCTAAAACATGTATTTTCAGAAGAGACTGCATGTCGGAAACAGTTTGTAATTTCAATATAATTTTAACCCCAGAGCATATAATGGTACAATTCACAAATTTAAATCTTATAAAGAAATAAATTTCATTTCTGAAAATGCATGAGGGTATGAACTGCAATGCTTCACGCCAATTTAATGTAATTGTGCTTTATGAAGTATGTCGGCTTGAAGCATCACAGTTAATTCATACCCTCATTTATTTTCAAACATGAAATCTATCTTTTTATATTTATATACTACTTCCATTTCTGTCAAAATTCCCAGCTGTTGAAATAGACATACTATATTTGTCAAAATTCATACGTATATCGTATTCATGAGGAAATGTCCATCAATACAATTTGTAAAGCTACCAAAGGCAAAAACATTGGAAATGTAAATATTCCAATATGATGATTAACAATAAAAGTTACAACATTATAAATGAGATGCATGTCATAACTACTTGTCAGTACAAGCCTACCTGAATTTACATGTTTGACTGATGTTAACATGTCTGAACCTCATTCACTCCACAAATAAAACTGGTCGCTGCAACACCTTCCATTGTTTTACAGACCTTAACCAACAATGTACCAGAATAAAAAAAAAAGCTGTCCTGGGAACACGACAAAACATGGGAATACAGAGCACCACTAACAGTGTGGAAATGTACAAATTGCATGCAGGGTTTGCAGTAAATTATCAAGATGTCGGCTACAGAGACCCATTAGTTTGCTCATACAGAAACACTGACAGTTTGGTATTGGAATGCGTATATATACACCACTAATACATACATACCCCACCAATACATGACTTTAATTCTTCAACTGTTATCCAATTCATACTACTGCTAAAACGATTTAGTATTTGCATACCTTTTATACCTTTCGTCTTGCAATGCATTCTCATCTGCCATTTATATCCATTATAATCAAACTACTCTCCACTTTTCTTAAGTCTTAAATGGGTGCACCCTCCAAATGATCAGGGCACTTGAGAAATTAAACAATGAACGGAAACCGCGGTTTAATTTTGTGGCAAATACAAGTATAGCTCTTCACCAACAGATTGAATACATAATGTTAAAGAAAAACGACAGGCTTTCTTATCAATTCTTATATTCTTTTAATATAGAAATTCAAATGACATGGAGAATGATTCCTAAGGTTGAGAGTTTTGAATGGAAAATTTATAAAAAAAAAAAAAAAAAAAAAAAATTGAGCAAGTTTCAATTTTCAAAAAAAACTTTGAGACTGAGAGGATGTGAAAGACAAAAAATTCAAAAGTATGATAATTACAGCTATTAGAGAAATGTTTTAAGTCAACTACAGGTGTATTGAACATGCAGTTCTTGATCATATATCATTGGCTGTATCCACTGCCTGCAGCCTGTACTTGGTAAGAAGTTTGGGTACAGATAAAATAAACTCACAAACTTAGAAGTGATATTATTGATTCAATACTAAAATAGAAAATAAAACTGTTTGACTGTGATGCCTGATATAGATACAGTTTTTCAAATCTATTTTCCAAAAGTAGACATAAACTTCAAAGCCGTACAATTTACATGGAGCAATTCAAGACACTTTAACAATATCACTGGCAAGAGGATAAACGTACTTTCTAAGAACTGATGAACTTCTGTTAAGTAAAGTCGGTGAACACCGCAGAGTGATGATAATGATGTCACATATAATTTCTATGATAGCTATAAAATCATTATATCCAATTTAAACGATGTCTTAATTATGTTGAAAACATAATTGGATTGGACAACAGGCCTTGCCTATATAAGCCCTAGATGCATCAAACCACACAGTCAAGGTCATACAGATGGCGAGATTTGTATAATTACAGATGAATAATAATAAGGAAACCGTTTGGTTACAGCAACTTCAATAAATCAATCTAATTAAAATTAGCTGTTTTCAATCCACTACCGCTCCTAGTTTGAGAGGTACTGGTAGCACTAATTTTGATTAGATTGCTTTACGATTGCCATAGTTGTAATAATTAAGTCTTAGGTTTGTTATATTATAAATCAATATCATATTTGTTAAGAGGAATTTATTTACACAAAGAAATATGAAAATTGCAACAAAGCTGAGTAACACATATGTAAATGAGGAAACCCCCAGAGGAAAAAGTTCCTGCACTCAGATAGTGATAGAGTTGCTTGTGAAAAAAGATGATGTTTTCAGAAATGGTATATTTTGATTTTGACTACGGATAACCCCGTTTACCTGATCAAGATATAGGGCTCACAGAGGGTGTGACCAGTCGACAGGGGATGCTTACTCCTCCTAGGCACCTGATCCCACCTCTGGTGTGTCCAGGGATCCGTGTTTTCCCAACTCTCTGTTTTGTATTGCTTATAGGAGTTATGCGATTGATCGCTGTTCGTTATCTTGGCCTTTCATATGTACCTTTTCTCTTGCAAATGTTTAACTTTATGTTCAACTTTTCATAATAAAACATGTATATATCAATATTGAACAATGGAAGGGGCTTATATATGCACAAATGGACAAAGAAATCGATATTTTAAATTTTCACACACACACACAGTGCAGTTTTGTTTAGTGCAACCCTCAGTAATCAGAAGATTTTAACAGTGTTCAAAGAGAGAGACAACAAAAAAAATGTTTCAAAAACATGTCTGAGTTTCGACAATGTCTTGCATAGGTCAGGTGATTTGAATGAAAGAAAATGAGGGTAAACAATGTAGCCAAAACTTTGGATTTTGAACGAATTCTCTCTTATACACGATACCTGATTACAGCTCATGATTGTGAGTGGCCCTCTCGCTGCACTCCCTATAATTTAGTCGACAGTGTTATATGATATTCATTCTTGCTTCAGATGACAATAAAAACTAGGAAGAATTGTTTTAGCACACTAAAACTGATGTCTCCTCTTCCATTTTCCAAAGTTTTTTAAAAACATTTTTTAGGGATCATCTTTAAATTGGAAAATTAAAAGAGTTACGGTACATAACAATCACCTATATGTATATGTGTTGTGAAACGGTGTTATGAACATATGATAGTAAAGTAAACTTATGACTTAACAGGACCCCCCCCCCCCCCCAAAAATACTCAAAAAATTATATTACTGAAAACATCATCCAAAACGGTATGTCTTAATATCATGGTATACCCACATACCAAATATCAAAGGCCTATGTCAAAAAAGTTATGGTCTAGACAAACTTTGTATGAGAAGTGGAAGAAACAATATGTGATGTCCCTCTTCTGGGAAGGGGAGACGTAATAAAAATTTGCAGAATTTTAAATGACATTGTTTGCCTAAGTGACAAGGAAGCCGATTATAACCTGTATTCAGACTTCTAATATCCAATAAAATTTTCATTATTTCCTTAATCGGGGAATATTTACATTCACTGAATCTTTTCTCTTATATTTCTCTTATGAAATTGACCTTGCTATCATCTGCGACAAATTAATGAATACATGTTTGTTACAAACTATTAGTTTGATCCTATCTTTTACCACCTGTCTGCATAATCATTTACCAAATATGGAGTGTCATCAAGGTCAAAGGGTGCATTGGCTGTTCCATTTAACATAACAAATGGGTCAATGATATATTTTAGTATCTAAATTATATCTTTAAAAAATGCATGAAAATATAAATATAAACAATAAAATGTCTTTGTTAGTAAAAATTGTCTCATCGGGTGATGAAGGTAGCGATCATATTGCAGGAAAAAAAATTGCACAACCAGCTAACAGGTTATGATTTTTTTCTGCAATGCTTGCTACCTTCATCATTTAAATAAATATCACTTCGCTATAAGTGTGTTTGTTATAAGTGTTTACAATGTAATCATTAATAGATTATAGTGGTCTATAAATAACATCTACAACACAAATACTTTATATTCAAATGCAAGGAAGGAAACTCGCATTTTGATTTTTATCATTCTGCAAGTACTCATTGTATATCAACTCGTAACAGTATATATAGTGTCAAAACTTTGATTAGCAAAGGAATAGGGCTAATGGCAAACTTTCCTACATTCCTACTAAGCAATTGTAAACATTATTTGCTCACGAAACCAAACTTATAAACATAAACTGTGCTCTTGTTTTGGCTGCAGACTGGATATTTTTATCCAATTAATCTAGGAATTACCACTGCAATTTCAACTATTCCAGATATGGAGCAATATCTCTCAATTATCTTGATCATGTTTCAGGTAGTTTCATCTGTGATTGAGAATCAGCCAAAGCAGGTAATGAAGTCCTTATCTAATAAAATCTGAAGACTGATGCATGCTCTCACTGTAATACAAAAGGATGTTCTATGATAGCCCAACATTGAGAACAGTCTGGAGTTAATGAAACTATTTCATGCCACATATTCAAGTAAAAACAAAAATATCCCAACTGTTTTATGACCAGTTTCACAAAATTAAGGAAGGGAGGGCATAGATCTTTAATAAAATCATGTTTTCAAAGTACACTGCATTTAGGTTACACCTAAATTGCAGCAAGGTTCCAAATGTCTTATCAAGAAATTCCTCTGGTGAAAGATTGCAACCACCAAGACAAAAACTCTATAGGTGGGGTGAACACTCTCAGGAGATCCCACTGACATATCAAACACAGAGTTATCAGGGGGAAGGATAAGACATTGGCACCAAAACATCCATTCATTAAGTCATACATAAAATAGAAATGGAGGATTTTTAAGAGTTTGATTCCCTGAAGTTATTGCCACTATCAATAAAGAGAGATTTATAACGACTTACCCTCTGTTAGTTAATACTGTTAAAACAAACCTTTCACCTCCTGAAGTCTTACAACCCCCACAATATTATCAGAAGTGCGAGGACGCAGGGCCCATATAATGTTATAGACGGGATCAATGACCAAACAGTTATGATCAGGAAAGTAAACAAAGAATACGACTAACATCATTTAAAAACATTGCTTAGGAAGCAGCTTTCTTGCATTAAACAAGCTATGAATTTGATCCAGGGTTCCTAATCTGTGTTACAAGACAATCAATACAGCCACTTCATGAAAGCAGAGACTCGTTTTACCCAAACCTCTTCAGTCTTGGCCATCCAATTTGTCCAGCATATCTTGTACATGTATTACTTTTTTTTCCCTTGGTTTCAGGGTCCTGCTATTGAACATCATTTACTTTTCCGTTTAACCTCAATCCAGAAGAAGATGAAACCAAATCAATCAAATGTTACGCAGCTTGCAATGGCATTAGCAGACAGAAGAACAGAATACATGCCAACTTTTCCCAACTTTAGGTGGGATTCTCCCGATGTTAAGCATGATTCCCGCTTTCCCAATCATGTTATGTTAATATGTTATATGTACAATGATTACATTGATATTTTCTTAGAAAAGACAACTATTTATTTTCATGACAAAATGCTGTGAATTTAGAGCTTTGAAAAAAGGTTGCCACACACACAATCCCCCCTGGGTGTTTTTAAAAGTTGGCATGTATGGAACAAAGAATAATGAAAGAGAGGCACCAAGGTCAATGATTCTGCCACAGAAAAGTAGATCCCATAAGGCCTATAAATGCCTTGATATTCAAAGGGACAGAAATTTCACTGCCTACATTCTCTCTGATCATTACATTACCTTCTCATTAGTGACTGACACAGGGAATCATAGTGTAGGTTTATCAGGACAAACGATTTCACAGGCAACAACAGTATATGTGTAGGAGATTGAGATTTATAACAGGTCACCCCAATCCTTTCAGACCTATAACCTTGCAGCTTCATGCAAACATTATGATAACATTGAATTTAATCTTGACCTCAGACACAGAGGACTTTTCCACAGCCACTTTGAAAGATATCGGTATCAAGAAGTGAAATCAACACAGTTCCCACTTTTCGTGAAAAAGATAAGTTTTTACACTACAATGATGTGTGCACGCCTGCTGGCGATAACCTGTCTCCCAATTGTCAGATTAGTTTAATTTCCACACTCCCAGATTAAATCTGCAGCTTGTCAACAAACTCTAACTCTTTCATTCAGTTTTTTTTTTCTATCTGCTGCATCAGCAAACATGAAGTAAAGTGATAATTTTAGTTCACTTGTAGACCATCACAATTAAACCACCTGGAAGACAACAACATTCAAATGTCTGTGTTTGATTGTCATGAAAAAGATCCATTTTCTTCTTCAACAACATAAACCTACGTGACCTGGCCTCATGCATGCTTTGATTATTATGTTATCAATAAAAATGATTAGTAAAAGTACAAAATTGCCAACGTTAATGTTCACTATATCCCTCCTGAATGAAACTTCCACCTCCAGCATATTCATTCAGTTGTGTCGGCACTAACGAGACCCAACAGGTTATAGAGTGGGGTCTCTTGTAAATGTCAGCCTTTGTTTCGGGGATGGAGGTGAGAGAGGAAACTTACAGTAGATAGCACTTAAATGAAGTGTCAAAGATCATTATTTCTGAGACGTAAGAAATAACCATTGCCTAGTACTGTTTCTCAGAAATAATGAGGTCATTTAGGTAAATATTTCATGATAGCCGTAAATGTTGATTTCCTATGTAATTTTACAAAAGAAAAACTGCAGTATTCATCTGCAGAACAAACCAAATTAAAAGATATTCCAAACTTCAGAACAAAACTATACACATAGGACACAGCGACACAAGCACCCTAGACATCTGCCAAAGCTGGCATTAACCCAGGCAAAAAATCCATCCCAGAAGTCCAACTCCCCCCTTCCAGATATCTAAGTAATTTTTGCTGGTCAAGCGACCAAGACCTAAGTAAATATTTCATTAAAACACCCTTGGTAGAAATTGTAAGATGTTAATATCCACATTTAGCAGATAGATTAAATTCAAATCAGATCAGCTTGTTGCCTTCTTATCAAATTGCAAAACAAGACATCCTAATAAATAAATTTTGAAGACACATTATCTGCATGATACAAAAAGAAACTGCCATCAAGTGCAAAGATATTTTATGTAAATAGGGAATTAAGCAGAAAAAAAAACATGAGGAATTTATCTTTTGGAGCAGAAAATCCCATTTTATTTCGCTCTCAAATTCATTCAAAGCTGTGAAAGTTATTTCTATCCTACCTTTGAGAGAAGAACTTGCATCCATCACAGATATTTCAAAAAACCCTATTTCTCAGAGGTCAAGACTGCCAAACCATAGGAAGAATTAATTTGATTCTCCCAGCTGTATAGTGCTGATAGATGCCGCCCAGGAATAGCAACACACAAACTACTTCACTTCCTTTGAAAAACACTCTCTCCGTAGACAAAGGAGACCCTGAGTATACCAGGGAATTTAAGCTATTCAAAAAGTACGTTCAATATCACTGTAAATTCAACATCAAAGGTAGTGCAGAAAAAAAAAAGGATTTGAAAGATCCCGTACATTGTCCATTGAGCAAAGTTTTTTAAAAATACAATCACATAATCTGTTATCGTGTTGTAGGAGGAGGGGGGGGGGGGGGGGTAATGTTCATGGAAGGAAAATATTTCTTTAAGAAAAATGTCTTCAGTCCTGTCATTTAGAATGCTTCAATAGTTCGTGAGAAATCTCTCTAAAGATACTTGGTGATATTATTCAAACAAACCTTTTAACTAGGGGATGCAAAATCAATTCAGATTTGAACTCACAAACAGAATATTAACACTGTGTTTGGTCTGTTTCAAAATAACTGTGTTAACGAGCTCAGAGGCCCCTCCACAAACCCCAGCTTTGCAATCCCCATTGATTTTCACTTTCAGTTCCTGATGGTTATTTATAATTGTTTGATACTATTTACTATTAATGGCCCTACTTCAAAGGAAGAATCTTTGTCTGTTCAGCTCTCCAATAACATTGATTTAACATGTTTAAGCTTGAATTCTGCCAAACGCAAAGTTCCATGAAGTCGAAGCTGCATATCCCAAGTTGCGTGGACCAGATTTTGATTTTGTTGGGGTGTTAACTATGATTCTTGACCACAAAAAATTATAATCAATTATATTGACCATGAAGATCTTGTATTTAAAAAAAATCCCTGAGAGATTCATCAGATTGGTTGTTTACACTGTCTCAATTTGATCAATATTAATAAAAATTGGAACCAGTTTTTTCAGTGTTGTCATATGCAATTAATAAAAAAAAGTATGATTATTAGTAACAGTACATAGAATTTGCTTTATTTGCACGCTTTCATACAAAACCTATTATCTTTTTTCCCAAATGTTTATAACATTCTATAAGGAACAGTATATTCTGATGCCCGACACCTCACCTTACCAAATGATACAAAAAGACTAAATATTTCTTCACAACAAACCATTGCTTCCATAGCAATACTTGATGGTGGAGATTAACAGGGGAGGGAACACATGTGATTTAGATTTATATTTCATCAATATGTTTGTAATTGGGCACCAGTCCACTTGAGGATGAATGCATCTAAAGAATCTTCTTCTTAAATGCTTGAATTCACTTGGTTTTTATTCTACTATCTGCAGCTCTGAAGTTCAGGAAGTGAGTGACTCAACAATGCCTCAGGGGCACCAAACTGATTTGTCTAAATAGCTGTCAGGCAGTGACGAAAACTTAATTATTTCTGTAAATGTTTCTTTTTCTCTCTCCCTGAATTATAAATAGACACTGCATTCAGCAGCTGTCTCTGTCGGCTTCCACTGTCTGACCCCTGAGTCCAGTGACCTGTGACTGCCAGTAGAGCTCAAAGGTTTTTTTTTAAAGGAAGTAGTACAATATTCAGGAACGGATCCAGGAATTGCGGTCAGGGGCACCACTTTATGAGACAGCTGCGGCCCCCAGTGGGTCCAGGGTGAAGCCTTGGTGGGAGCCCAAGGGGCAAAGCCCCCCAGAAGCTCCTGGACTTTACAGATTTTAAAGGGCTTGAAATATTAATATGTCTCTTATTTAATCATTTGTACTATTTATTGTCATTTTTTATAAGGTGAAAGCAATAAAATGACGCAAATTTTAAGGGTTTTTCAAAAGAATTAAGTTCTGCCAATAAAGCAATTAAAGAAATCAAGAGATTTTGTCTTTTATTCTTCTGGGAGTGGAATAAATTATTGCTTCTTTTATCGTTTAGCACATTTTTTAAAACAAGATACCACGATTTACCTTAAATTGCACCTCCCCCCTAAATCCGCCACTGATATTGTATAAAAAATAATCTTCCTTCCATTTGATTTCTTTTTAAATAAAAAGTATACATAATGTTGTTGTCCCCAGATCAAAAATTAAGAAATTCTCTCTCTTTAGCCATTTGCCTATCAGTCCATGACTTGGAATACTAGTACTATAGAAACTGAGGTCAAGGTCAAATATTTATTTCAGATTTTTGTCATGCTTTTAGGCAGATTCTCTCTCTCTGCAAACTCTCTTTCTCTCCCGCTCTCCCTCTCTCTCTCTCTCTCTCTCTCTCTCTCTCTCTCTCTCGTATTCATATATGCTAATCTGAACTACTACTGCATTTCCTCTGGGGAACACTCTTAAAATACCAAAATAAACAGATCTGACAACACAGCAATACTACTATTTACACAATCAGTGTAATATGCTATTTCTCATTAAAGACCCACTTTCCTTGAAAAACGGTGACAAGAGTTACTTCCCTTATTTTGCAATAGCTTAATTCTTCTCATTTTTGTCTGTCTAATTGTAATCATTGCCGAGGATGTTATTCCTCAGTCTTAATCAGGATGGAGTTTTCGGAGTGACACCAAAATAAATTTGTTGGCAAGAGCAGTGATCTAGAGCCATATTGCTGATATATAATGTGATCAGGATAATATGCTCGGTGATGGGGTCCATGTGGAGTGGATCTAGGAATATAGCATATTCTGGTTTTGTTATTTCCATTAAACCTAAATATTTTTTGTAAATTTAGATGGATCATAATAAATCTGACATTCTCCAATGCTCCGAGTATCCAGGTGTGCTAGTATTAGACACAAGGGTTATAGAACTATTCCTCAACAAGTACATCACTATAGAACTATTCTATTAACAAGTACATCACTATAGAACTATTCCTCAACAAGTACATCACTATAGAACTATTCTATCAACAAGTACACCACTATAGAACTATTCTATCAACAAGTACATCACTATAGAACTATTCTATCAACAAGTACATCACTATAGAACTATTCCTCAACAAGTACATCACTATAGAACTATTCTATCAACAAGTACACCACTATAGAACTATTCTATCAACAAGTACATCACTATAGAACTATTCCTCAACAAGTACATCACTATAGAACTATTCTATCAACAAGTACACCACTATAGAACTATTCTATCAACAAGTACATCACTATAGAACTATTCTATCAACAAGTACATCACTATAGAATTATTCCTCAACAAGTACATCACTATAGAACTATTCTATCAACAAGTACATCACTATAGAACTATTCTATCAACAAGTACATCACTATAGAACTATTCCTCAACAAGTACATCACTATAGAACTATTCTATCAACAAGTACACCACTATAGAACTATTCTATCAACAAGTACATCACTATAGAACTATTCTATCAACAAGTACATCACTATAGAACTATTCCTCAACAAGTACATCACTATAGAACTATTCTATCAACAAGTACACCACTATAGAACTATTCCTCAACAAGTACATCACTATAGAACTATTCTATTAACAAGTACATCACTATAGAACTATTCTATCAACAAGTACATCACTATAGAACTATTCTATCAACAAGTACATCACTATAGAACTATTCTATTAACAAGTACATCACTATAGAACTATTCTATCAACAAGTACATCACTATAGAACTATTCTATCAACAAGTACATCACTATAGAACTATTCTATTAACAAGTACATCACTATAGAACTATTCTATCAACAAGTACACCACTATAGAACTATTCTATCAACAAGTACATCACTATAGAACTATTCCTCAACAAGTACATCACTATAGAACTATTCTATCAACAAGTACATCACTATAGAACTATTCCTCAACAAGTACACCACTATAGAACTATTCTATCAACAAGTACACCACTATAGAACTATTCTATCAACAAGTACATCACTATAGAACTATTCCTCAACAAGTACACCACTATAGAACTATTCTATCAACAAGTACATCACTATAGAACTATTCCTCAACAAGTACATCACTATAGAACTATTCCTCAACAGGTACACCACTATAGAACTATTCTATCAACAAGTACATCACTATAGAACTATTCTATTAACAAGTACATCACTATAGAACTATTCCTCAACAAGTACATCACTATAGAACTATTCTATTAACAAGTACATCACTATAGAACTATTCTATCAACAAGTACATCACTATAGAACTATTCCTCAACAAGTACATCACTATAGAACTATTCTATCAACAAGTACATCACTATAGAACTATTCCTCAACAAGTACACCACTATAGAACTATTCCTTAACAAGTACATCACTATAGAACTATTCTATTAACAAGTACATCACTATAGAACTATTCTATCAACAAGTACATCACTATAGAACTATTCCTCAACAAGTACATCACTATAGAACTATTCTATCAACAAGTACACCACTATAGAACTATTCTATCAACAAGTACACCACTATAGAACTATTCTATCAACAAGTACATCACTATAGAACTATTCCTCAACAAGTACATCACTATAGAACTATTCTATTAACAAGTACATCACTATAGAACTATTCTTCTTAATATATTTGTTATTGTTGGGGGAAAATTTGCAAATTTTGCATTTGCAATATTGCAACTCCATCATGATTGAATCTGCATGTAGAAACAACCCCACACTTCCTGTTCTGTTTCCTTTTAATGTCTTACACAACCTAAAGGAAAATCTTAATGATCCATGCATAATCCATCTAATGTGGCATATATACATTTAACCATGTCCACTGCCTTGCTGCTTGCAGAGTTAAGAATATTTTGGTATACTAGCATCTGTGGCCGAGGTTCTGTAAAGTGTCTGATTAAGTCTGTATGTATGAGTGTTTTATTAATTACACGTAATAGCTGTAAAAACTAACATAAACTTCACCATTCCCTCAATGTCGTGTATGAACAGCTGGATATTTCAGATAAGAAATAAAAATACTTCATCTCTGAAAAAAGTTGTTCAGAATCTTAGCACAAACAGGCATTTCTGAAACAAGAGGCCCATGAGCCTTAACAGTTACCTGAGTATCATAAGCCATACATAGCCCATACAAAGAGTCTCATATATATTAGCATATAAGCCTCAATAATTAGGGAGTCTTTTGTACACATATTTATGATCTCACAAAATACATATAACTCCTATTCTATTTCAGAAGAGGGAAAAATGGAAGTTTGAAGCATATAAATCATGATTTTAACAATCTCTAAATTTTTCATACACTCTCATTATGTAACCATATTAGACCTGCCCAAAGGCCTGACCCCCTGAACAATCTCTAAATTTTTCATACACTCTCATTATGTAACCATATTAGACCTGCCCAAAGGCCTGACCCCCTGACCCAGGAGCCATGAATTTCACAATTTAGGTAGAGAGCTTCATGGCAATCATAATCATACATTAAGTTTTTCTCAAATATATATGGGAGTAGAGAGGAAGATTTTCCAAGATTTGATACATTTTCATTGTATGGCCATATTGGCCTCACCATAGGACCTGAACCCCTGACCCAGGGTCATGAATTTCACAATTTTGATAGACGGCTTCATGAACATCATAACCATGCATTTAGTTTTTCTCCCCATGTGTGGGGTAGAGAATAAGTTTTGAAAAATGTCCTTTTGTTTTTAGCATATTTGGTCCCATCCATGAGGCCTTATGGATGGCAATGTCATAAATTTCACAATCTATATTCCTCTTATCCTAGAGATGCTTCACACCAAAAATGCTAACAATTGGCTTTGTAATTTTCAAAAAGAAATTAAAAAATGTAAATTTGTTAACAAATGATGCACGATGACAGACGAAGACCAATGACAATAGGTCACCTGAGTGATTCAAGTGACCTTAAAAAATTTAAAATGAAAAGAAAAAGTTAACAGTTCAAGGCAACAATTGTTATATATATTTGGAAAGAAAAGCCTGTTTGTCTGCTTCCTATAAAGCAGTCTGCTTCCTATAAACTACTGGTAGTCTGCTTCCTGTTAGCTGACTGTGTGTCTGACCTTGGGGGACCTAAAACCATGCAAGTGTATATTAACTGTCCTCAAATTAAATCATCAGAAAACCTCCAAAAGACTGTAATAATAAATCTCTACCTAAATCCCAGTCCCAATGAAGCTATTTTGTGTCATAGAAGTTTTAATTTCAGTAGTCCTCAGCCCTCCCTGATCAATATGATCTGTTATACTGAAGCTCTAGAATTCAAGTGTAGCCATTTGTGCTCATCCAACACTTCACACTTCAAGAGTCTCTAAATCAAGCTGAAACTGCAATCAGATGGTTTTTCACAGCAAGTGTTAATGTTCTTACTGTAGACAGATTAATCAATAAGCCAGGGACAGAAAGTGTACACCAGCAAAAAAATTCAATTCCTATCTAGAGAAGTTTCAAGCAAAATGATTTGAGCTCTTGCGATATGCAGTGACTAACTTATGGTAACATTATATCATGGTTAAAACATTGACTTGAGGAGACCAAAAATTTGAATTTTATTGAATTTTTAATAATTAGCTTTCAATTTTAGTGATATACCCTGATCTTCTGTTGGAATTTTATCAATGCATTGGATAAATAAAATTCCTTCAGCAGAGCATGCAATACTGAAGTGATTCACTCCTGACATCAATACTTTGAAACCAGCAATCTAACTGCTGCAGAAGTCTATTTTGATCCACACAAGCTTATAAACAATGACACTAGGAATTCAGATTCATCAGAATCACCAGCCCTCTCATGTGCCTCCATTTCTTTCATTCTATTTGAAATATTTTCCGTAAAAAAAAAATCAAATGTCAGCATTTCTTTCATCAAAGTATTCTTTGTTCGTGCAATAGCATTTTAACAGTTTGTCCCTAGTTAATGTCCATTTTTCATACTATGTGTCTAGATTCAGAACACACACATACTTAAAGTAATTTGACTAATACGACATCCACATATTTTATACAGAAATTAAAAGCTTTAGCATTCTGACACTTCTTACATCACATAGAGCTCAGTAAATGAGACCCGTTTTATTATCTAAGGTACCAGCAGAAAACTGAACAATTTTCTGCAGTATGTGTTCCTCCATGAGGATATCTGGGTCAATTCAAAACATTTTCCTCTTCAGTTTATTAAACGCACGTACCCCACAACTGTGCAGTAATTAAAAACACCACTGCTTCACCACTGATTTTAATTACCTCTTGAAGAATAAAGTAAAAAAAAAAGTCCTCAGCCTGTGGGGAACATTCTGTTTTTTGGGGGATTTTATATAATTGCAATCGTATCCATTCACAAAAAGGTGAAAAGCCTTTGTTCTCTCAGCTGATTATTAAGGAGGCATGTCAATCCATATTTTCCTTATTCCGTCACCATCTTCATTTAGTACAACTGTGACTGAGATTTCATTTTTACCCTCAGCTGCTAATTTGAAAATGTTTCAAAAAAATTCTAATAATATATGCAGCCTATCTGAGTACTCTGCATCCCCTGTCTGGACAATATAATTAAGAAATAAAGATCGTCTTTTCATGTATGTTGCAGGGAAACCCCTGAGGTCGAAAAATGTTGTTTTGAAATATGAAAGCAGAGACTTTTTATATTCTGAACAACATTTCGAGACCGAGGTTATCCTGCATCATCCATGAAAACAAGAAATTTCAATTATTTCTATTCTACAACGGCTCAGAAATATTTACCTTTACAGCAACAAATTAGGTCACCGTGTCATCATGGCAGTTTCCGATGCGGACTAGGCCTACATGTTTTTAGCTGACGAAAAATTTGAGATCATGGGGTATACTAGATCTATTTCTAAAAATATGTATTCAAGTATTTAGTTTGATGTTGACAGTTTGAACTAGGGATGTCGATTTTACTCGAACAGTGTAGACCAAATACTAGGAGGTTTTAGTCGAGCGAAAGTCGAGTACTCGGTAAAAAAAAATTAGCAGACTGATAGGGTACAAGTGTACCCAAGTCATCAGTCGCACCTCAGTGCATGCGGATAGCCAAGTGTACCCAAGTCATCAGTCGCACCTCAGTGCATGCGGATAGCCAAGTGTACCCAAGTCATCAGTCGCACCTCAGTGCATGCGGATAGCCAAATGTACCCAAGTCATCAGTCGCACCTCAGTGCATGCGGATAGCCAAGTGTACCCAAGTCATCAGTCGCACCTCAGTGCATGCGGATAGCCAAGTTCACGGGATGGATGCTGATAACGACTGTTTATCTGGATTACCGTATAGAAATTTGTTCATTTGAATTAAAGACATCGTATCAATTGCACATAGCTAGAGCATTGTGAAACAATATTACGACAGACAGGCTTGGGTTTAGTTATATTCACATACGCATGAAAAGTACATCAACATGCAGTATAACACAGAAATGCATTTTAATTTATTATTTATGTTGATGAATTTTTATTTCATTGCATTATCTTTTTCTGTGAAATATACATAGGTCTTGCTGGAAAATTTTGGGGGAAGGAAATTAACCCATCTTTGTGAGTGTGCGTTATATACGAGGACGCGTTGTGCACTATAGACCCATAATTAATCTATCATTTTTAAATTTGTTTTGCAACATTTATTGTTGATATTCAGATTTTGAAACTGAATAATCAGTTATTGACTTTATTATTGTATTAATTAGCAAAACACGAAGTGTAAGCGAGATGTGCATCAATTTTCACATAATCAGTTATTACGTATGAGGATATATCACAGAATAATGACCGTGACATTCCTTTGATCTTTGCAATAACTGTGATAGAAAACTCTACCAGACCATCCATGTGTTGCTTGACCTCAATAATGGTCAGACTTGATAGGATGACTAATAGCATCTTGACCACTGCATTAACCTACCTTGCTAGGATAATCTGGGTGACCCATCCAGTGCCCATGGGCAAGGTCATGGTCTCCATCTTCATGGTCACTGTCTGCTTCCACTTCTGATTCCATTCGACCCTCCTCTTCCTGTCTATAGTAATAATCCTGCTCCAACCTACAAAAGGACGTGAACCGTTAGCTGCTGACAGTCACAAAGTAAAACCATCAAAATAGTTCTTAAAGTGTTTCAGCATCCTCTACATAAGGAAAGCCAAAAGCACATCCAGAACAATGTGTCCCTTAACTTACCGATTTTTATTTGATCGCAATACTGTATTTAGTACCTGTTCCTTTGATAGATATATTGAGAGGGGAGGGGGATGGGGGTTCTATATGCAAATGTTCTTTGCTCCTGCCAGAAATTCAGCACATGCATGTAGGATTTCCAGAAACTCAGCACATTCATGTAGGAGAACCTCACAAATGCTCTTACCCTAGTATTGCAACCTGTTACCAGCCACTACATCCCTCATCCACAGCACAGTCCAGAATCAAGTTGTTCTAATAATTTGTTTATCTTGCATTCATGAATAATTATATGCTGTTACACTTAGTCCTCTGTGTCCACAGAGTGCAGTCTGCCTGTCTAATCCTCACAATCACTACAAGCAGGCTTCATCTATTATTGATGGCATTATGTAATGCACTTGAAAAGATTCTCCTGATGCAATCTCCAACAGAAAGCCAGATTTCCAAATGATAGGCTCTTCAGCATCTTCTGAGTTTTCCCCAAAGTTACATACAACTGAATAACATTTAAACAAGTACACACACTTCAAGAACAACTGTTTTTCTTGTGTGCGAAACCTTTGAATTTCTTTGGAATATGAGGGTCTCCTGAATTTCTCTAGATTATGAGGGTCTCCTGAACAGCAGTCTTTATTGATCCTTGAAATTTGAACCCTTGAAAATTCTCAGTAGTATACTGGTAGCAAACCCTTTTATTATTTCACTTCACCTAACATGTCTAATGCTATGATCTGCCTTAAAAATGGGGCTCTGTTTATTTTCTTTCCCAGCAGGGACTGAACACGAGATCTTGTCTAACATGTGTCAAACTTACAGACATTTGTGTGAAAAAACTCAACAGCAAATGGAGAGAAATTTCTGGCTTGAAACTGATATGGCAACCCAAATCACAAACTGGATATAATCTAGCAGAATATGTATCATATTAACATTTTCTGATCCAATTTGCCACCATGCATGCTGGTCTATCATTAAGCCTACTAGAAAATCAATTGTTTTTGTAATTCAAGTTAATAATATTCAAATGATTAAACCATTCATAACCACAAATACATCGCTACAAAGACTGCGGGTACCACATGGATCCTTACAAAACATCAATACAGCAACTGCAGCAATACAATGATGTTTACATCTCCACCTTTTAACGATTTCTTTGTGCAACAGGAAGGGAGAAAATGCAACAGACCAGACCAGGGGTGGATTCCCGGTCTGATACTTCACATTTTCTCCCTTCCTGTTACACTTGCATTCATGTTTATATTTCAGGTACAAAAAAGTTTTGAATACCCCCAGACCAAAAGCATATCCAACCAAATCCTCCCCGACATCAGTCCTACTGGCCAAAATGATATGCCATAGGCATGATACATTATTTATATGTATACCAATGAGACATGATTAAGCTGATATATCTTCTCCAGATTATTATTGTGTCCATCAATTAGTCACTAATCAATATGGATGAAGTCCACAAAATGACACTGACATTCGTACTACAGACGTGGTGATCTATAGTGCTCAGCATGTTAGTCTGCATTCAATTAATACCTGTGCCAATCACAATACCGGGACAGGTGTTGCTCAGGTAGGTTTAAATCATCAGTATGGCAATATGATACAAGTCATGGTACAGCTGGTTATTACAGGAAGCGAAAGTCATTCAAAAGGTTAGAGCATAGGTATAGTGTGATAGCTTAATCAGGTGTTCCTTTCTGGGGAACATCGTGTCTGCCTCTTCACAGCATGTACAAAGGTACATATGTACTGATAATTACAATAGAATAGGTCAAAATTTATGAAGTCTCTTCTTGACTAATTTACTTCTTGGACAACTTTAATCAGCCTTATTTGTACATGCATTGTGCTTGATTGCCTACCTCATACATAGTCAGAAAAAACCCAATTACACTGCAGTTAAGTTTTTCCACCAAGACCAAGCCATCAGACTAAATAAAAATCACTCCTAGCCCAGGTGAACACTCGAGGGTAGTTTGATATATGCACATATCCAAGAATTGGTGAAAAAACAGCACACATGCTCAAGTGTCCAGCACTCAGCTTGTTTCAGAGAGAAAGTGTGTGAAAAACGGGAGTACTTAAATATCTACCAGTACATTTTCAGTATTTTCATTTATATCTCTACAACTGTAATTTGTTGTGTGTGGGCAAATAAAAAGTCCCCCCCCCCCTTTTTTTTTTTTATAGAATACCAAAGATTTCACATTAAAAAAATGGAGCATATGGACCTCAAAGGGGTCTTCCAGAGGCCTTGAAATTTGGTGACCTGTGCTAATACAAGAAGCTTCCTGGATAAATATCTGTAGCTTGGCTCTAATCAGTCACTCCATACAATAAATCAATCATCTGAGTCTGCATTATACATTAACCATGTGAGCTTCACTCACTGTATCACAAATAAATGAAGGCATCTGTCCCAATTTTTGATGAAATATGATGCAAGAATAATTTTATCTACATCAGCATTATAAGAAGGGAGAAATAAGGGGGTTAGTGGGTGGATGTAGGGCCAGTCTTCTGGTGAGAGGTACCTATATACTCATGCCTCTGACAGGAAGTCTCACTACAGGAACAGTCTTGCTATAGTAGCCAACCCCCCAACCCCCCCAACCCCAAATAGCAACTCCCAAGAGAAGAGTGCAGATATGGTGCCGATATAGCTAATCTTTTGAGGAAATGATATCTCCCTATCGGATTCTGGTACTCCTGCTGTTTGGTTTTGGGGGAAAGTTTTTATCTATCATCTGTTATTATAACTAACCACAATCTCTAGTCAACAATCTCTAGTCAACAATCCCTAGTCAACAATCTAGTGTTTCTCAATGTCAAAAATTATTCACTGAAAAATATCATCATCTGAAAATTTAAATCAACTAGCCATTTGCAAATTAAAACAGTAAATTTGAATTATCTAGATCAAGTTTTACAGATCCTACATTGACAGCACAAGACCAAATTATATGATTTTATCATTATCACATGTAAAAAAGCTAGTACATTAATGAACCCAATCTATTCAAAAATCTTGTCATTTTGAACGATCCAAGCTTTAAGATTACAGTTTATATTCAGAATCCTCATTGATATTCATTAAAAAATATTTCATTACAAATTACTATGGGATGTCTTTGATCAATAAATCTGTAGAAGAAAAGAAATCTTCCACAACGTGGGGATGTTTATTGCAGCATTAGATACTGTGACTATTATTACATGGTGGGATAAGCATGATATTGATAAATGGTCCGTATTTGGTAAAAACAAATTGTGGCATTTTAATAATGACTTTTTTTCAAAAGACCAAACAAAAGGTGGAGCGTGATCTTCAGTAATCATCATTTAAAAATCACTGCCCGCGTGGAAGCATATAGATTTTTTTTTTTTTAGTAAACATTGTGCCTTTTAATGTTCAATGGTTGAATTAACTAATACATGTATATTTCTTTCACAAACCTTTATAACCAAAATTCTGAGGAGGCGGAGCCAATGGCTCAGATGTAAAGAGTAAATTTACTTACAATTTTCTGCAATTATTAGTCTGATTGGAATATAATATATATTGTATTTCAAATCTAACTTTTCACAAAATGTGTCCATTCATGATTCCTCGGTAATATGTTCCAACATCAGCTGTATTCAACAGCTTTAAAGGATCAAATTGTCAGATACCAAAGTATTAGTATATATATGAATATTTTACTTACATGTCTGGTATCTGAGATAGAATTTATATCCTATCTGGAACAAATCCTAATGATCAATACTTTCTCCATCAACATCCAAATCAGTGAAATCTTTCCCAGACAGTTCCCCACGAATTAGAAAAACGTTCATTCATCTGATAGACAACTTTAATTTTTTTCTTTCTTTACACTAGCAGTGCTAATACACCTCTATTCCATTTCAATCTACAATGTGGGTCTAGCTTTCGATATATATCCCATTCACCAGGCAGTAATGACATTAGCAGGAGCCAAATCTATGCTTTCCATTTCTCAAATGTCCCAATAAAAAAGAATTAGTAATTTTAGTAACGGAGATTGTCACATCAGATCCACGTATATTCAGTGAATAATCCAACTGCATCCTACCATAATCAGAGTGTTCCTTTCTGGGAAAGGGTATGCACAAAACTGATAAAATCAAAAGAAAAAATTCACTGAAGTAAATCCTCAAACAGTTTAGCATCCATGCATCTACTATAGGATTGGTAGTAAGAGTTAAACATGTGCGTGCTGTGTCTGCCAGCTTATAGCTCATTCACCAGCATTACTCATGCACTTTACCGAATGTGCAATAATGCCCACATCTCTCCGTCACAGAGCACAATATTCTACAAATTGATTATTTTTCATCTCCTCTGACTAGTTCCCCATTAATGCAACATCTGCAGCACAACTGTGTAAGGCCGAGAACCAGTAAAGGAATGAAGTTTTCTGGCTCAGCCTACATCAGTACAATAACATCAATAATTCTACTATGGTTCGTGCCACCTAAGGTAAACGACAAACATTTGTGATTAGACCAATAATCTCGGATGCCTTATTACATGGCAGCGTGTTAGCGTTAGAGTTAGTCATCCAGTCAATACGTCAATACATCATGGTGGTGTGTATATACAGATCCAAGAGCCATAACTCAACTGATTTCTTTACTGATTGACATCATCCTAGGAGGAGAAAGTCATCTCCCATCTCCCCAACCCCACCCCCTAAAAATATTTACTAGGGGAGACTGATTCTTAATATGACTAATAGTCACTGTGTTCCTTTGATAAAATCTAGTTTTTAACATCCTGGAGAGATCCAGCCTATGCTCCTTAGCTAGAATCTCTATATAGTGTCTGCTATTCCACTGGCTGGTCATACCCACTCAAAATATTGACTTAGACTTCAAGTGTTATTATGGTAAACATCACATGAACACTTCACAACCTGGACAAACAAAAGCCTCTAGCATTTTTTGTCTTTGTCTGCTTCACTTTCTATCATCAAACATCTCCAGCAGAGTAACAGCTTTATATTCAGTAGTATCATCTTAATTCAGCTTTATATTCAGTAATATTATTTTAATACAGCTTTATATTCAGTAGTACATGTATCATCTTAATTCAGCTTTATATTCAAATAGTATTATTTTAATTCAGCTTTTGAGCATCAGATAATCTCCTCTGGTGCCTATATATACTGGGACTCATTAGATTTAATTAATACTATCAGCTAATTATACTCTTTGTCAAACATATGGTGGAATAGCTCCTGAAAAACTGGAAGGTCAAAAGTAAAATCAACATTAAACGACTAATTAGGCAATCTACCAGATTTCATCAGCTAATTGTAATATATGATACAGTCATCCAGCAGTGAAAGTATATAACCCTTATCATGTTTCATTGTTACCATGGTGATAGGCCACCCATTATCCACAATAAAAGAATATGTATCCGTGATATTACAAAACGTTCAATAGATGCTCGATATCACCTTATGGAAAAATCTGAAGTTTCTCCTCATTGAAACGATTGTTGTGGTCGACTCTGGCCGTATATAACACATTACACTAATGTTCCCCTCATAGCTACCACATAGAATTATCATCATATTACCGAGTCTACTTAGACATAAGTTAACAAGAAAAAAAGTGTCCTTAATTGACCTACATCAATATGTCACCTTAAGGGCCTTAAGCATAAAAATGCACTTCCTCTCTATATATTAATCTCATTTTAAAGACTCTTAAATACTTCTCGTTTTTCTCTTATTAACAAAATTCCAAATTCATGTCAATTTTTAAACTTAAAATACAATATCTGTAAATTACCTGCATAGAGTCTCCACCATGATAAATAAAGGTGAACTAGAAGCCTTTCATTTCTTGGATTTCAATTCTCTACTCCTAAAAATTACAACAGAATTATTCCATCGATTATAAACTTTCTTAAATTTACACAGGGGTAATTTTGATACAGTCCTCTTTAAAACTTTGCACCTGAGTGACAATCTGCAGGTTAGCCTGACTTGTAAACTTCTTGTCAAACATTTAGCTCAAGGATACCACCGTGGCCAGGATTCCTACCAAATCTACAGGGCATATTGTGTTTGACCACAAATACTTAATTTTCTGAACAGCGACAGACAAGTATATATTAACCGATGCATCTAAAAGGCTTTATTTAATTCCGCCTTCCTGCCATTCATAAACCTCTTTGTAGAGTACTATAAGTAGGAAGGGTATTGTCAGGTGTAAAATCCCATGTCTGCAGTCAGTTTACCTACGTCGGCACAGGTATTGTAATCTGTGTATAGTAAGTTGTAAATCTTTGGTAATATATAGAAGTTCTCACGCTTTAGGTGTCCTAAAATAATGACTGTGTATACTCTATCAGATATATTGGATATATTTCACTAAAATAATGACTGTGTATACTCTACCATATATATTGGATATATTTCACTAAAATAATGACTGTGTATACTCTATCAGATATATTGGATATATTTCACTAAAATAATGACAGTGTATACTCTACCAGATATATTGGATATATTTCACTAAAATAATGACTGTGTATACTCTACCAGATATATTGGATATATTTCACTAAAATAATGACTGTGTATACTCTATCAGATATATTGGATATATTTCACTAAAATAATGACAGTCTATACTCAGCAATCTAGTTCAAAATTATAACACCTACATTTTTATTATTTGTTATGGCATATCAAATAATAAAATGTAGGGGCTAATTGTTAATTACACTGAGTCTATCAGATATATTGGATATGTTTCACTAAAATAATGATAGTCTATCATATGATATGTTTCACCGAGTCCTCTGTTAATGTTTCCTACATTTATGAATGGACTAGTATTGTGATAAAAGGATTCACCCTTTTACTAATTGTCCATACTCTCTGTACAGAAATATGAGTCACCTGCAATTTTTCTACATAGTTACCTGTGTTATTTAACATGAAATCTTTTCATCTGAAATGAAACTTAAGCAAGGGAAACCACTTCCGTCACGTCACCTCTAGGTGAGGTGACGATTGCTCAAAGCACGCTATGAGATAGGTAGCACTTAAGGAGGTGTGCTACACCAGAGAAATTTGACGTAGATGAAAAGTGGAGGATATGTACAACAATATTTTGAAGTTGAAAATTTTCAAATTTACTTTATTTTGTCAAAAAATACGGTTTTAGTGGAAGATAATCTGAAAAAAAATTAAAACCCCTGCTGGACTCGAACCTCCGACCTACAGGTCAGCAGTCGGTATTCTAACCTACTGAGCTACTCGGCTAGGTATTGAAATTGAAAAGGAAAAGCCAAATATTGCTGATATCGATATTTTCATCCATGTTTTTAAAGGAAGTCAGCCATTATGACGATGTAGAGTACTACCTTAAGCAGGATGCTCCACAATTTAAGATACCGGTAGCAGATAATCCAGATCACATTGTGGATAAAAAAAATATTAATCACAGCTAAAATTACCTTGTTATTAAATCTGAACTCATTCATTTTCTCAATTGTGTTGGTGTGGTCTGAGGTTAGATAAAAATATAATCAGGTTTAGGTTGATGCCTCTCCCTGGTTGATTACTAATACCCATACATACCTATCACCAATGCTCTTTGAAATGTGCCTTTTGCTAAATGAGCAAGCCATAGGTCAAGAAATTCCTACTTTACACTCTTGTATTACATTTCAGTCAGAAAAAAATCTTGATTTATCCATTGAATCACACTGATTTTTTTTTTCAAAGTGTTGAAAATAACATTAGAGCAACTAAAGTCTAGAACATGGCAATTCAAGGAAAATTTAACACACCAGAATTTTGTGAGAGATGGAAACTTTTGTTTTTACCATTTTCATTCATGTTTTGCTCTTATAAAAAAAGTTTTAGATAATTGTGAAATGAATATAATACCCAACTACAAAAAGTTGAATTTTGAAGAAATTATTTTCCACACTGAATAATATTACCTTTAGTAAATGTACAGTAAACAGCAGACAGAATTCCTAAACTAAAAAATAACTACAACTTTTGAACAAAAACCTGCACAATTTAGAGCCAAATTTAAATTACCTGTATATTCTAAACTTTGACCTGCCCTGGTTCAATAGGCCAGACCTGCTAAAACTGCAATACTATCACACATTTAACAGAAAACTCCATAACATACCTGCACAGCTAAGACAATCCCATTGTCTGTCACTACAGAATCTCTCCGACTACCATCATAATACATTGCAATGGTCCTCCAGTTTACAGCCCTCCTAGAACCTGTATAAACTGTGTAGAATCAGAATGTGATAGGCACTCGATATCTTTGAATCAATTATAATTAATCAGATTATCAGGTTATCGTCTGCAAGGCAAGATAACCTGTAATACGAAGGTCATCTAAACCTTTAGAAGTGGTTTTGATATAGACAATCACTTTACCAATTTAATTGTTTCTAAAATAAAATTTCAAAAGGTCAATTAAAATCTTCTGGAGATTTTAATCGAAGATGATATGATATCCGGAGTTTGAACAATTAAATCAATTAAATGCTAACAGTGATGGAGAATAGATAAAATACATACCATGTAGAAAAACATTCAAAAATAACAATGTACAGGATGAAATTTTCTCCATTAAACTATGTGGCTTTAAAAAGGCAATTTAAGCAAGTGCCAGACTATACACCTTTGAAATGGAGCACAGGTATAAAAAAAAAAAAAAAAAAAAAAAAAAAGCCACATTTGGAACTATTTTATTTTTTTGAGTGCTGACTACTGTTTAGATAATGATACTACTGCACATTTACAGAACGTGTACACTGAATACAGAAAACATGGAATGTTTGATCAGGCCGCCAGGTGCTGCGAGATTAATACCTTGTCCCACACCTGTAATGCTGAGACATGCATCAACAGGAACCACTCACCTTCCACAACCTCTCTTGTAATGTCATGACACTGTGTATATTCATGTTCCAAGTTCTTACACCAGTGTGACAATATTAGGTACCTTATCAAATCAGTACTCAGAACTTTACAAACTTTTTAAGAGCACATTCAATTTGGTAGATGGTTACTCAAAATTTAGCTTAATGGCTATCCAAATGCAAAAAAATGTTTCAAAATTGTTTTTAGGGTCGGTGTGCTTTCATATTTCATTCTCATTTAATTCAATTATTTTAAAATCAGTTTTTCTATTTCCCTTCATTATACCCCTGACCTTAAGACTTTATTACGATCATGATTGTTACGATATTCAGTAAATCACAATTTATACGCGTACGTAACATTCTAACTTATAATGAAGTGTATTGATCAGCTCAATATAGTTGCATACACGTCATTTTACTTAAGTTCGATTCACAATGAGTATATATATGCAAGGATCATATTGTACTAAATTTGGTTCTGAAACTCATGACTGATCCAGATGCACATGAATGGGAGTAAATAAAAACTCAATCCACATAGATTTAATCCCACTGCTTTAATACATTGTACTAAGTATATCATGATCCATTATTAGCGGATAACCGATGTATCTCATTCTGCATGATCTTCCATCAAGTCATGTGACTGCTTCATTCACATCTTCAACTTTTTTCTCCATGCAACCAACAAGTCTTCTTTTAGATACCACAAATTTAACTTTTAATCAACTATCAGGAGAGGGCATTCTAAGTTTTAAGAACTTGTGCTCAATCCTTTTGTAATAACATCTAGACAATAAAATAAGTTCACATTAAATCATCTGCACATGTCATTTAATTATGCTTGTTCAAATCTACAAACATGCAAGAAGACTTGCACAATCATGCAGGTGCTTCCTGCGACAAAATATTTATATATTCTGCAGCCCCTTTCATGAATTCAATTATTATACACTGTAAAAATTTTGAGAAGCACATGATTGCTATTACACCACGGACATCTAATTTACAACAAAAAAGCCACTTACTTCAAAATAACTTGCATACAGGTGACTTTGCAATTAACATTGAACTCTCAATTTTAAAATTGCTCCCTCACACTGCAATCACTATATGCACAAAGAGAGTTTACATTTTCATTGGTGACATCTGCCGTTAAAATGCATCTGTTGGTGTGACATGACCCTTTAAATCGATCCGCAAATGATTCAATTATATTAGGGTTTTATGCAAAATGGAATTGTGTATCCAGCACATCATAAAACTGGGCTAAGATGATCTAGACCCCACTGTTAAAATGCATAAAAAGGAGTCCAGGTTTTAAAAGGTGTCTCGATTTACAACTGATAATCACAGATCTGTTGCCTATTGCATGTCTCACTGCCATTGTCAGAACGAAGATTTAATCTTTGTATACGATGCACAGAAATCAAAGTTGGGTTTTAAAACATCAAATCTTAACTAAAAAGGCATGAGGTACAGGTACAAGCTATATAGGATTCAGTTTTAATACGACATTCATTGAAATTCAGAGGTTTGAGACCATTGAAAATTATAGCTCTGTCTAACAGAACATGCTAGTGGTCTGAGAACAGCATTTACTATGTACAGTGTACAGCATTTACAACCTACAACATAAACTTTGAACTTCCACTGAAAATCTTTAAACAATCTCATAAGCATTGCAACTCAGTAGCATTCATCTTTTCATATGACAAAATACTCTTATTTTTTCTTCAATTCTTACTAAAACTACCATAAGACCTGCAGAACTTTATCAACACACTTTATAAATACATACTGGATTTTCCTTTCCACATTTCTGTTAAGAAGAAAATATGCACATGCTGCAAATCAATCAGGCTGTCAGAATAAGATAAATTCAAGAGAACTGATCTCCCACAATTCCTTTATTGTGATCTACAGTCAGTAATGAAGCCTCTAAGTGTCGTGAAATGTCATCGAAAGCCACTGACAAAGATTTACCTTTCATATTTAGGATTCTTCTTCCATTGGGATGAATCTATTATGAATTTAACAATGTGCTTTGATGCTCAGCTGTCAATCTGTCACAGACTCAGTGCTCCAAATTGCAATATCAGAACTGTGTGAAACCTCTTGGATAAGCAGGTTTATTTTCTTCCTTGGACTATGTTATTTTAACTCCAGGAAATCCTTGTGTACTAAAAGAGATAGCCGGATATTAGTGTTTAAATTAGGCTGTCATTGTGTAAACAAATCAGAGAGGGCTGCACTGGCCTCTGTGGGACATGAACACCTCAAGATAAAGATTGTCAAAAAAAAGATTGCCATTGCAACATCTATTCACAGCTGTTGATTCCTCTGGTACATATAATGCATTTGCTGGGAATCATATTTCTTTGTACTTTTAATATTTTACTAAGGGGGTGTTTTAAGACAATTGGCACATTCTAGATATATGTAATAAGGAAAATTGGCTAATATCTGTCCAGATCTCATGCATTCATATAAAACAAACAGCATGGATTTAATACACAAATGTATATAGTAATTATAATCAGTATAAAAGATAGTCAAAAACATAACAACATATTTGTACCACCATCATCCCCCCACCCTTAATTATGCAACCTAAAAAATGTGAAGATTAAATTGTATTGAGGATATTCTGTATAAACTACAGGGTTTTCAGTGGGTCACATTACTTGGCAAAGTTTTGCAAGATGTCTAGCTTTAACCACAAACGTGAAATTTAGGGTCAAATTCACCAGAACAATTAAACTGCAACAGGGAGCCCCACTATTCACGAAGCCAATCAATCATTGTTTATAAAACTTAAATGTCTGTGTAAATGTGTTATCAAACTTTCAAGACCCTAGAATAAGATACACTTGTCAGAAAAGTGCCAGACATATTATTTACAAATCGATACTGATTCAGATAATTCTTTTTAATACCTGCAGCTTTTCTGCTCATTTGGAAAGTGAAAATTAATTAGCGGCAGCACAGTGGGAATTTTACATCATGGGACTGGAAGACTTCCATTGTAATCTTATAAAGTTTTATTTAAATTTTGCATCATAACACATTGGGAATACAGGATAGGCAAAACTCAGCTATATTATATCTGTATCATCAAATCTTATAATTTTCACAATCTGCAGAGCTGTGACTTAATACTGCTACTGCATGACCTTGACCTTTGAGATATATAACCATAAATAGCCCTGTCTAAAGCTTTGGGGCTTAGGCAAGATAGATGTGTAAAAATATAATTATAATTCATTTATTAATTAAAACACTGGAGCTCAGACAGACAGTACTATATTATGAAATCAATTATTTCCTGAATGCATATTGACCTAAACTTTTTCAATACGGCCTTGAGTAACCCGTGTCCAAAAAGCTTGGGTTCAATATAATATACAAGATTTGTGTATAAATTAAAAGTGTGATCAAAATCTCTCATATAATTGAAAAGATATAAGCTTTTAAGTAATATTTCTTGAATAACTTTTGACCTTTGAGATATGATCTTGAATAACTAGACTTAATTGTCCAAAAGCTTTTGAGGATGTATGCTACACCATAGAAATTTAATTTGGATGAAAAGTGGAGGATATGTACAACACTATTTTGAAATTGAAAATTTTCAAATTTACTTAAAAATTATTTACTCAAAAAATGCAGTTTTAATAGAAAGCAATCTGGAAAATAATTTAAAACCCATGCTGGACTCGAACCCGCGATCTACAGTTCAGCAGTCAACATGCTAACCTACTGAGCTACACAGCTAGGCGATGATTTTCTAAATGAATAGACAAATATTGCTGATATTTATACTTTCATCAATATGTTTTAAAAGGAAGTCAGCCATTATGACAATGTAGAGTACCTTCTTAAAGGGCCTATGCAATGAAATCGTATTTAATTGCATGTATTACCATTGTACATGTATTACAATGTACAAACTTCTATCGGTCAATGATAGTCCCTAATGATGCTATTGTCAACATGATTCTGACTTCTGGCTTCTCCTATACATCCTGTATAAGCTAGGCCATTAAAGGGCTCTTGAATGACAGCAGGCCAAAACATGGTCCTTATCTGTGTGGACAAAGAGAGTCACACAAACTTTTGACAGATGGTCAGCATATACTTGACCTTTAAACTGGGGGCTCATCCCAATGGACAAAGGAGTATAAATGTCTTTGGATTGACCAAATGGTAAATATTGACAGAACAGACCTGGAGGACTCAGCTGTTGGTGAATGCAGGGTTTACAGCACAACAGACACCTTGCAATATGATTACATGTATATATTTTGATATGCTACACCAGAAAAATTTGATATGGATGAAAAGTGGAGGATGTGTACAACAATATTTTGAAATTGAAAACTTTATTAAAATTTACTTTATTTAGTCAAAAATAGTTTTAGTAGAAAGCAATCTGGAAAAAAAAAATTAAAACCCCTGCTAGACTCAAACCCGTGATCTACAGTTCAGTATAGTCATCGTGCTAACCCACTGATCGAGCTCTATACTCTGCTAGGCGATGATTTTTGAAATGAATACACAAATATTACTGATGTATATTTCCATCCATGGTTTAAAAGAAATTTTCAGCCATTATGACGATGTAATCCTTCAGATTATTCCAATTTTCAGGGCCCAGCCATGGCATAACGGCAAAAAAAAAGAAATTTCAGAAAGGTTCACAACATTAACAACTACAAACTACATGTATAGATGTAGCATAATGGTGAAACAATAACATGATTTGCAAATCGATTGTATACAAAAGTAAATGGATAATTCAGTGTTATACCAGTGTTAAACTAAAAGGATTTTTGCAGTTTTAGCACCATCTCTTTTTCTGAAAGTATTCACTCAATTCAACAATTACTGGTTTGTCTTCATTAAACATCAACCAAATAAATTAATCCCTATATGTAAAATAGATTTAAAAATTGTTGAGCTTGGATATATCATGACAAAAATCCTATTTCTGACTCTTCAACACAGTATGGGCAATCAGTGTTATAATGTATAGGAGCTCCCATGGTTTGTGGTTTAATAGGATTGTGTGTTTTCTATCCTTGAACCTTGGCAAGGGGACAGGAGACACACAATGGGTTATTACCAAACCACAAACCATGGGAGATTCTTTTTATCACATATGTTAACACACACACACCCCACCCCCCACCCCTATTATTCTTTTATGTTGTATTGTTGGGAATTTTGCCTCCTGACATTTTGTAAACAAACGACATAAAATCGACGTTTGTTTGTGACGTTAAAAACGGTGTAGGAAAACGTAGTGTAATAATTAAAATTAATGTAATAGGCAATATCCACTATATAAAGGAGTAAACATGTGATAAACTTGTTCTCTTATAGTCCCCCAACCAGCTTTGAGATTCACTGGTGATACTTTTCTTCTTTTATCATGTACATGGTTTTCTTTTTATCATATCTTTCTTTTCATTTACAAATTTTTCATACAATCTTGGTTCTTGCTTCTACTACGAGTTGTGGGAATAAATCAATTTTCTTTCTTTCTTTATTAACTAAAATACTGTGAAATACTCTAAGTGCGAGGTTGTTTTTTTTTCTCACGAAAAGTTTCGATAAATTGTTTTGACTGAATATCCTCCAATCAGAACGTAGCAGGCGGAGTCTAGACTCAGCCAGAATTTTAGTGTATTTCAATGAGAGGTCAGAGAGATGGGCACATACAAATAATTTTTTGAGGACAGCTGACAGAAGAATTGAAAGTTGTCTAAATCCCAACTCAAAAAATCTTGACAAGCAAAAATAAGGGAAACAAATCGTTTAAAAATAAAACAAACTCACAAACCTTGGGGGTTAGTGGGGGCAGAGTGTTCTGCTGTGCATGACTCAAAATTTTTTTCCCCCAAACTTCATCGAGGGGGTGGGGGTAGGTGGTTGATTGTATCTTGCTTAACCTCTCGCTCGAGAATTTTTCACTCAATAAGATGGAGACGTCACCAAGATCGGTGATGGGCTTCAAATTTAAGCATATGCTCGGCGCTTATGGCCATTGAGCAGTGAGGGTTCTATAGCGTGCCACACCTACTGTGACACGGGGAATCCATTTTTAAGGTAATCTCTGAGGACCCGTGACATTTGGCGATGGAACTGTCACTACCTATTTTAACGACTTAGGTCTGTCGCGTCCGGGATGGGAGTAGTGTTTTACTGTTAATGGTCATACTTCATTTGTAATGTTTTCAATTTTCAAGCTTACATTCTTCTCATTCACAACCACTGTTAGCAATAGTGGTGGTGGTGAGGGGGGGGGGGGGGGGGGGGGGGGGGGGAGTGACTGCCAATCATCCAATATATCTTTAATTGCCGATATATACATTAAATATGAGGAGGATGCTGTCAGAATAGTTGCACTTACTGAGACATGAATATATCCTAAAGCACTGTCCCTTGATATCTTTTGTAGATTGGGAATATAATTACAGGATAATTGTCTGACATATATATATATATATATATATATATATATATATATATATATATATATAGCTTTCCTGGTGTAAGAAGAGAGATAATCAAATTATACTCATCAACTTTGCCTCACCTACAATATAGACTATGTAGTATTTTTTATATGTTTGTATATTGTTTCTATTGATGTGACTTTTCTTGTCCTCATGGATGTTTACAAATCATGCTCATTTTTTGTATCCATGCTATGCCCCTTAGTGGGACCATGATTGGCAAATAAATCTATTCTATTCTATTTACGTGCTACAGAACTGTATAAATCTGATTCATTTCAACATTGATATACCCTGTGTGCTTGTAGTATTACAGTGATTCTGTTAAATTGTTAAATTTCTTTGATTGCATTATTACACAAAATTGCTAATTTCAAATTTTGGGAAATGATCAACAAGGAATGCAAGAGATGAAAAGTGGAGGACACTTACAACAACAGGCAATTATATCACTGGGGTTCGAATTTAACAAATTTAAAAGTTCTTGTTTCTGTTATATGATTTATAGTGCTTTATAAGTTTATACAGAGCTAAATAAATTGCATTTAAGACACAGGAAGAATGTCTGGACTCATTATGATATCTAATAAGATTATTTTAAATTAAGCACCATCCCTTGGTGTCTTCTATTCATTTGTTACCAGATTACATTGTATTTACATTTACAATCCTGCACTGGATGTCAAATATAATTAACTTAGATTATCAAGTACTGTACCAGGGTTTCCTAAATTGCAGTTTAGTGATCAATTGCAATTCATTGCATTATAAAAATTAGATTTATTTCACGAATTTAAGCCTTTGGAGGCATGCATGTACATTTTTTAAACAATAATTATTTATATGAAATAGCAATGGTACATGTATGCACTAAACATGCTAAATCTAGTAATATTCTCGTCTCCTTTTTTTATTATTATTGTTCTCCCTCTACTGACAATCGATATTTGAAACCTTGTTATAGTTTTAACTTCGTACAGTGTGTGACAGTGCTTTGTTGATTGCTAAAATAGCAACACAAGAGTTGTCTCGCTTTTTCCACAAGCGTATCAAATTCAATGCGTTCTTGAATTAAGCATCACAGCACTGACAACATTATTGTTCATGTTAGTCCAAATTGCTTCATAAAGGTATCAAAATATATTTTTTCTTCTGTAATCTATCTTTAAAATATTTCTTTCCCTTTGATGCCTCCAATTTGAAAGAAGAGGCTGACATAGCCTGGATCCACACATCTTACAAACATGTACATCATTTATTACCTACCTCTAAACTTTTCAAAGACATGTGTGCTAAAGGTATCTTGAGCTTTCCAAATATCAGCATAATATGCTTGATGCATGCATGTGCCAAGCATCAAAAAGTCCGCGAGAAAGCATGTGCTTTACCGGATGTCAACTAATAACCCTGAATATGTTAATAATAAATATTGGAGGGCTCCCTACGGGATTTGAGTACTGCGTATGATTTCACTATCGAAAAAGTGATACGCTCTGAAGTATTTTGAATTCAATTTTTGTGATTTATCCCGGAATGATAAAAAGGGCACCTTGTTTGTAAATAAGATACTCTGGAGTCCTTTCGTTGTGATTTGATGCAATATTCCAATGTAAGGGACCGGTCAATATTTTTTTTTTTAAATTGGGGAGTTGGGACCGGTGCAAAATGCCATAGGACACACATTTATTTTGACTTGTAACCATACTGATAGGACTCCAACTTTTTTTTATTTTCAACACTGATAGGACAGCTATATTTTTGGGCAAATGTATCATTTTACAAAAATTATGAAGTATTTCAAACTTTTAATTCAACTGTGTGCATGCTTTAAATGTCCAAGCTGAAGATAGGCCTACTAGAGACAATTTGCAATGAAATACTGGACCTTTGAATTTTTTGAAATATCAAAATATGTAATTAAAAATCACAAAAGAAGTATTCACTCAGCTGTGAATAAAATTGCAAAAAATTACATGTAAGTTTTGATGGAGTATGGATTTCAATCATAGAAAATAAAAATGGTATATAATTTTGGTCATAACTTGAAAGATACAGATCTACCAGAATTTAACTAAAGTCTAAACACATCTTTGATAATTTGATAGTTTGCCATTACAACCTATCATTGGGTAAAATGCTGTCTAATGTTTCATACCAAGTGTTGGGCTGTTCTTGGCACACTGATTTTGACTACGGATAACTCCGTTTACCTGATCAAGATATAGGGCTCACGGAGGGTTTTACCGGTCGACAGGGGATGCTTACTCCTCCTAGGCATCTGATCCAACCTCTGGTATGTCCAGGGGTTCGTGTTTGCCCAACTCTCTATTTTGTATTGCTTACAGGAGTTATGAGATTGATCACTTGTTTGTTATCTTCACCTTTTATAGAGAATACTGAGATGTGCAAAATACTTGTAAGTACATGAGACAACAATTCAGTAAAACAATAATTTAAAAAAATATATGCAAAATATAGCACTTTAAACAACAATTTAACAAAAAGAAAAAAATTGGATGAAAATAATGAGATTTGTAACTTCACTAGATTGATTGATTGGTTGAATATTGTTTAACGTCCCTCTCGGGAATATTTCACTCATATGGAGACGTTACCACTGCCGGTGAAGGGCTGCAAAATTTAGGCCTATGCTCGGCACTTATGGCCATTGAGCAGGGAGGCATCTTTATCGTGTCACTCCTGCTGTGACATGGGACCTCGGTGTTTGCGGTCTCACCCGAAAGACCGCCCGATTTATTCGC
Organism: Ostrea edulis; assembly: GCF_947568905.1. Lineage (NCBI taxonomy): Eukaryota > Metazoa > Mollusca > Bivalvia > Ostreida > Ostreidae > Ostrea > Ostrea edulis. The sequence goes on from NC_079173.1 coordinate 31,000,211, forward strand.
CTCTTACGACAAGAAAGGACCTAGTCTAACCCGGATCCCCACAAGTCAACTTTACTATAGACAAATAACCAAACAAACATGGCAAAATAAACAAAAGTTTCTCGGGAGCTTGAATCACTGTCTCAAGAAGAGACAATTATGAAGAACTATATGTAGAGATTTTTAAAATGAAGTAAAAATGGTGTTTAATCATACATATATTTATTAGATAGGACACACACTTTTTGTGCATACACTGATGAAAGGCTTTAAAGGCATAGGGTCCAAGATATTGGTAAAATTTTGCATATTCCAAAAAGGTAGCGAAATTAAAGATCATAACTAGAAAATCACAAAATGTTCCTCAGAATGTTTACAAACTCATTGGATCCGAAAGTAATTACAAAATAATTCCCTGTTCTCATTTGCCTAAACTGGTACCCTGTTGGCTTCGCATCTCTTATGTTTGTGTGTAGCCACCAATCAGCGGGGTACCAGTTTGATATCTTGTCCTCCAGACAAACATTTTATAAAGTGCTAAACGTCAAAATGACTTGAATTTCAAAGTGGTGCAGCTATAGATAACTCATAATTAATACTACAAATTTGTTGGGTTTATTTGGGGGGGGGGGGTTGTTTGTTTGTTTTTTTTGTTGGAGTTCTTCTTGCAAAATATTGTGATGTCATTTTTGAGATAAAAGATACACCCTATACCTTTAAATAATAGGTGTATTAACATTAAAACATCAAAACATATTACTAATTTGGACTCTCCTTAAGTCATAACCCTGGGTTTTGATTGAAATTCACCATTTTTTGTACATCCTTTTCTGTTATTCGTAAGTATGCATTTAGATTTTATACAGTATCAACAAACTTACACATAAATACTATATACTAAGTTTGGCCCCACCCTGGGGTCAGAATCCTTACTCTGGGGATCATCAAATTTACAATTTTGGTAAAAGACTACCTGCTCTATGCATTTAGTTTCAATTTAGTATCAACAGCACTAAAGAAGATGTTCTTTAAGTGTTTTACACATATATACACTATATAACAAGTTTGGCCTCACCCTAGGTTCAGAATCCCTATCCCAGGGATCATGAAATTTACGATTTTGGTAGAGGTCTTCCTGCAGCTTTCCATCACCATGCATTTAATTTTTCTTACACGTGTGCGGTTCTTGGGAAGATATTGAAAATTGGTCAATTTTGGGCAGTTTTTGCCCCGCCCCTAAGGCTCCAGGAATCCTGAAATTTACAATTTATGTTCCCCTTGTTCCAAAGATGCTTCATACCAAATATGGAAAGAATTGGAATGATAGTTATCATGAAGAAGTTAAAAATGTCTATTGTTCACACATTTAACAACTGACCATTTTGGCCCCACCCTGATACCAAAACCCCTACCCCTGGGATCATCAAAATTACAATTTTGGTAAAGGACTACCTGCTCTTTCTAAATATTTATTTAGTTTCAATATAGTATCAAAAGCACTAAAGAAGATGTTATTTAAGTGTTTTACACATAAGCACTATATACCAAGTTTGGCCCCGCCCTGGGGTCAGAACCTCTACCCGGGGGATCATGAAATTTACAATTTTGGTAGAGACCTTCCTGCTCTCCATCACCATGCATTTAGTTTTTCTTACACATGTGCGGTTCTTGAGAAGAGTTTTGAAAATTTGTCAATTTTTGCCCCGCCCCTAAGGCCCCAGGGGTGCTGGAAACCTGAAATTTACAACTGATGCCCCCCTTGTCCCAAAGATACTTCATACCAAATTTGAAAAGAATTGGACTGGTAGTTATCAAGAAGAAGTTAAAAATGTTCAATTGTTAACGGACGACGACAACCGATTGCAATAGGTCACCTGAGTTTACTCAGGTGACCTAAAAAGCAAAAAATCAGCCTCAGAGATTCAGGACATTGTAATCAGAAAACTACATTCGGGACCTTCAAGTCAAATGGTTTACAGATTAAACAAATTTATAAAGGAAACTAGTATAACATATGATTACTTTAGTGATTTTTATCGGGATAGTTTCTTATTTCTCTAGGTTAAAAATAGTGATTATATCTAAAATGTTGTCATTTCGTTTCAATTTATTTTTATAATACATTTCTTCAATATATACGGTGTATCTCTTTTCTAACTGACATATTTTTTAAAGGTTTTATTTGTAGATGTAAAAAAAAAATTTAACAAATAGTGTTTTCAATTTTCATCAATATTTTTTTTCTTCTAGAGTTTCTTTACCTTTACCAACGAGGCATGTTGAAGAAATGTTGTAAACTTAGAACTACTTTAAAGCAATGGAAAACCACGTTCAATGACAAACCTACATATTGCATTGTAACCCATTTAATTCATGATATCGACATTTCTGTTTATACAAATAGGCTCATTGTCCTTCAGACTAGACATAATCAGAGACTGACTTCGAGAACAGTTATAGCTTACCTTAGGTATTAAGGTAACCGAAGTCGCCGTGGGTCTGGCAACCACAGAAATTTCTGTGTAGCATACACTTTTTTATATATATAGGCCTATGCACATTTGATTTCATATGCAACGATATATTGGTTTACAGCCCCCCCCCCCCCCCTTATGCTTGAAGTTTTTTTAGCATTGACAACATGTATGAAATGACTACCCCTCCTCCGATTAAAATTCAAAGTCGAAAAAAATCCTATATAGTTAGGCCTTATTTTGAAATACGGCGGTTTTGTTTAAAATGATGCTGCGTGCCAACGTAGTGAAAAAAATTATAACTATATAATGGGTAACAGCCCCCCCCCCCCCTTAAGTACAATTCTTTTTAAATAGTAGTGAGTGGGACGATTATAATTAAGTTAGAGGTTATGACTATTGGGCCCAAGTATTAAATAGTAAGTCCCTCCCCCCCCCCCCCCCCCCACTCTATCTCCCTCCCCACACTATACGATTTAAGAAGTCGATGGATTTTCAGATTGGTAATAATTTTAAAATCTGGTAGTCTTGTAAATTGAAAAAAAAAGTCGTAAATGAAGTCGATATCGGTAAATTTGCAGTTTCCTTCAACTTCTCCAGTGCATCGGTTAGAGAACTGATTTTAATTTTGATTGGCTAATGCATATTGTATTCTATATGTACGAATCTCAAATGTTTTAAAAAGAATGTTATGATCTACAAGGGAACACAAAATGTTTGCGAACGAAAAGTGTCATTATATGATAAGATATATATTTACCAAAACGTTCAACTCTTTCTATGACCGGGATCCCATGGGGATCCGGGTTAGAATAGATCCTCAGTACCCCCTTGCTTGTCGTAAGAGGCGACTAAATGGGGCGGTCCTTCGGATGAGACCGAAAAAACCGAGGTCACGTGTCACAGCAGGTGTGGCAAGATAAAGATTCCTCCCTGCTCAATGGTCATAAGCGCCGATCATAGGCCTAAATTTTGCAGCCCTTCGCCGGCAGTGGTGACGTCTCCATATGAGTGAAATATTCTCAAGAGGGACATAAAACAATATTCAATCAATCTATGACCGGGATCTCCGTCCGAGTCTGTCAATGTCGTAATATCAATATTTGTTGACGGACTTTCTCTTAAAATTTGACGCAGCGGCAGCAAGGTTCAAACATGTATGGCTGGTTCTTAAATACTAACGGGATGTCATCGATGTCGGAAGATTAACTATCCATTTGGTATAATTAACGACTTTCAATAGAATCTATTCGAACACACACATAATACATAGCTGCTGAATTAGCAATTGACACGCATGACGTCATGACTGATCACGTGACTAGATAGCTCATTGACGATATGTGAAGCGGAAGCTTTGAATATGTGCAGATAAAATGCATGTTTGTATCAATTATTGGGAGAAATGAAACAATATAACCGCAGAAACGTGCTTTATTAAGGTTACTCCACCTGATTTTAATGTAGTAAAATCCATAGGATCCTTCTTTAGTACGAGTGTGAGATAGGGAATTCCATCGGAGGGACAATATTCTCAGTCTAGGATGATGCTTTGTTGAGTCCTAGACAGCGAATCTTCTTCCAGAGGTGGGATTTCCCAATCCCACACAAGTAAATAATGAAGGATTATTTTCCCTCACATTTAACCCAGTTTAGCGCATACAGATGTTTAAAGAATGAAAATATATCATCACACGAAATACAAAATAAAGAAATCGTACATGAGCTCTTCATCTTTGAACCAATGAAATATCAGGATTTCAATTATCAAATTCCACATCCACACTTCTGTCATACTCTAATCCATGATTCCCTTTAGAATCATAATTATCCATGTGAGGAAGTTCAGAGAGAGACCCATCATGATTATAAAAATAGCACCAGCACTCAGAACGAGAGCTCGGTTGGCTTGCTTGGGAATTTGGAGCAACTGTACAAGAATGAGTGCTCGGTTGGTTTTCTTGGGAATTTGGAGTACCTGTGTGAGAATCTGGAACATTGGGTTGAGTTTTAACAGAACTTTTATGTTCCACTGAAATGAGAGTTCTTCTGTACATGTCTGGATGGTCTTCAAAGTAATCCAGAAACTTCATTTTCTTTTCATCCACATCATAAATTTCACCTTTGACATTCTACAAAACAGAAAGCATGTACCTATGGATACACTCAATGCTATTTTACACATACTAGTATTATAATTTGATCTCTACAGATGGGCTTTAAATGATATATTTTGTGAAAGCCACTTCCCTATGAATAACATACTGATATTCTTCACTGCAGTACTACATGTCTAAAAAGATTCACCATGCACAACTTTTTCAACAGTCTGATCGAGTGAGAATTTTTAGCACCATTTCAATACCCCTCTGATATCTACCATTCCAGTTCCTGGTTCGTTTAGGAGACAGGGCAGATTCCACGACCTCTCAATCACCAGAGGATACTTGTCGACAGTTCGCCCTTCATTGACAAATGTTGCCGAACCAGAATCAGGATCCATCAAGCGGAAGAAATTGGGCTGTCCATTTTTTAGCGTCCCGTAGACAAATACTTTGTTCATGAAGATTGTATTTTCCTGATCAATATTTATCTGTTGGGGAAATTATATAGACATTTACATGCATTGTCTCACTTACATTCTGAACATATTGATCAATGTGTTAAACTCATTCTGATGTTGATACATTTATAATCGAGTTTTCTAAAAAGCCTGTTGAAATTTATCTCTGAGTCACTTAATTTACATGTATATATATTTATAAATGGATTATATAAAACATCTGGTAAAATTAATCCCATTCAATACTTCAGCGGGGAAAATCTTGGTCATGACGTGGACCAATAATGGTTTTTGAAAATTTGCAATGTGCTGTCACCTGTCGCGGATGTGGTTTGAATAATATTAACTATTGGATGAATGAAAACCTACCAATTAAGGAAATTTAACCATTTTATAAAAGATTAATAATTTCAAAAGATTAAACCTGAAAACCAGGACACCACGTACTAAAATTCTTATGATCAGTCATTTAAATTATAACCTTAAATATGAGCAGTACGTATACTAAATTTACTATTGAAATATTGTAAATTTACGAGTGGTCTGAGGTTATCAAAGTCTGTAAATTTACAAAGAGTCCGGATGTTGCAGTCACAGGGGGGCTCGTCTTCCGGACTTTGTAAAATAATATATCAATAAAAATATGAATAATTTATATTTCTTTATTTTATTTTCCACAATCCGGAAGATGAGCTCTGTGATAGCAGCAGCAATGCAAACTATATTAGAAGCAAGGAACGAAAACATAAAAAAAAGAAGAAAGAAAACAAAAATTAAGGCGATGCAATCCCTTGAAGAGTCTGTGGAACACTGGGGTTTGCTTCCATTAAAACAGATATTGTAAACAATACCAAAATATAGTATAGTTTACAATATTTTCCTCCAAAACGGTAGCAAGCCTTTCTTTACCATCATCGCTCTAAGGAATCCGAATGCATCGTTGAATGTATCAACACTTCGCGCAAGTTACGTCCCTTGTCCGCCAATCATATTTCCCTATGTTGGCCTTTGTAATTTTCCTATCTGTAGCTTTGACAACTGTTATTTTCCCATCAATTGCAGTCAACTACAATAATGCCCCAGATTGGGGCAACTCATTCACTTGTATGAAAACTTGGTAATTGGCTAAAATTGAAAGTAACAACGTCCGACTGACCTTTGGCTGACCCCGCAAAGGGACGTAACTCGTGGCGAAGTGTTGCTACGTGTACGACCCACCTCCAGTAAGTCAGATCATTACCAGATAACCCACCGTCTAATATCCACGGCTGATCTCATCTGAATTACTCATCAGTAGAAAACGAGACCAGTAACAGCAAAAATTTTACAATGCAAACTACTTTCACTTTACCATATCGGTAGCGTTTGAATATCTAACCCGATGTTGTGAAACTCGGGCTTTCACATTGCGAGGTTTGTTGGTTTGTTGTTGTTTTTTCTTCCTCCTTTGTATAATTATACTTTTTGGTTTGTCCCGCGTCTGTCGATCGATCTGTTTGTCCGGGAAAAAACCTTTTGCATCTTTTTCACGAGCGCTAGGGCTTTCATGTTACACATGTTTACAAGTTCCTTCGACACTTCTCTTTTAGTACCAACATTTCTCACATTATCACCAATGTAAGATCTCCTTTACCCATGTAAGACAGCCAAGTGAGATTAATAGAATCCCTCATTCGCACGAGTGTGGGATAGGTAAATTCCACCGAGGGGACAAGATTCGCAGTCTTGGATGAGGCTTTGCCGAGTCCTAGACAGCGAATCTTGTTCCAGAGGTGGAATTTACCTATCCCACACAAGTAAATAATGAAGGGTTATATTTCTCACATTTTAACTACAGTCTAGTGCATAAATTAAGAGCTTTCAGAAAATTCTAGATTATCAAAATCCTCATTTGAACTTCGATGCAAAAACTAATTAGATAGGCAGAAAGAGCATACCCGAAAATGGTGTACACTATAGTGTAAACTAAAAAACCCAAGGTTGTCCACCAGAAAGCCATAGATTCTATTACATTAAAATTTAAAGATAACAATGCAAAATATTTTTACTTCACTGTGTAACGTAAATCTTCACCGTGTAACGTAAATCATAGAAAATATATGACGTCACAATCAAATGACGTCGCAACAGTGTGAGACATATAGAATATGTTTTACGGCGTGACCGTGTTTGAGGGCGAAGCAAAAAAGTTTTGGCATTAGTATCTATATCCAAAACAGGACAAAAACAACCCGAAGTTAGCACGAGGACGGAGCTGTATCCTAATTTTGGACATTTTGAGATCTTCCTGTATATATTGAACGCGGGGGATATAACGCAATCAGTACATTGTGACGTCATATTCAGCGTCTTTTTAAAGCGAATTTACAAACATAGCGTTTGAACCATAACAACAAATATGGCGTTAATCGTGGAGTGATTATATATGATTAAGAATATAATATTTACATGCTTTTACGGATTTTATGTAACATCTCAGAACGACGTGAACTAGGGTAGACGAGATTCAAAATGGAGAAATACATGTCCACGCGCTAATATTCGAATCGACGCCATCGGTACCAAAATTTTCAAGTTCCATAGGTATGGTTAATTTTTCATTATTTTCCTATATTTTCCTTTTAAACAAATGTCATGTATATACGTGTTACCTATAGGAGAGAGAGCTCCGCTCTCACGTGACGACCGTGAGAGGGTTTAGAAAAATCTCACATGGCTGTCTCACATGTGTAAAGTCGATCTCACACTGGTGATAATGTGAGAATTTTTTTATTTTTTTTTATTTTAATTTGCAGTCGATTCCCCCTTAAGGTACCCCACAGCCGGTTTCGTTCCGTTCCGTTTCGCAAAATATACCAATCGCCTTAGAATAAAACAATCAAGACCTGGAAATCTGAATTGTGTCATGGTGCGGTAGTTCTTCCTTTGATCTTAGCCATACTTTAGATAAATTAGACAGGAAACATTTGGCAGAAATCCAGCGTGCAATAACTTCCAGGGGGCGGAGGTTAACTGTACAATAATTTCCACGAAACCGTACTATAACTTCCAAACTATACACATAGCTAGATAACAACAATTTTGTAACATTTATCAATGATGAAAACACAAGAAATGCAATCAATAAATAAATTAAGCATATTGATGTGTTCAAATAACACACAAAGTGGCGGATCCAGGAATTTCGAAAGGGGGGGGGGCATATTAATTAGCCAAAAAACCATTTTGGGTCCCAAATCTGAAGTTTTACTCTCATCACTTCTGATTTCAATATGTTCTGCTCAGGGTTTAAATGTTTTCATCCTTATCATCTATATATGCCATGCGCCTTTTAAATTTGTGGCGAAAAGAGGGGGGGGGGGACTCTCAATCCGCCACTCACACATCAATGGCTTCTGTACTACAATGGTATTGATTCTCAACTGCAAAAAGCACATGTTATATGTAGATAAAGTCTGCGACACACATGTACTTATTGTGCCCAATCTATTTTCATTATAAATCCATAATACCATGCATATTCGAGGCAACATCATGTCATCCAAGTCATTTTGAAACTCTTAAAAAGTCAGTGCCACCAATCTCCACGTCGAGTCTTTTATCAATCCCAGACTTATGACGTCACATCGCGTGCAATTTTTGCAATGATGTTATGAATATTCATGACACAAGACATTTACCTGCTTCCTTTTGTTTGTATGGAATTTATTGTACAGAGGGGCGTGGCAGTCGAGTCGCGCAGCACTGTAAATGTAACTAATGCCATACAGCATGCTGTTGAGCTAAATGCGTTCATCTGTGCTGAACGCACAAAACACAGCGACGGTCGTGTTCAGGAAACAGCAGGCAATGAACAAAAGTCAGATGGAAGTAGTTTGAACACTCTTGAAGAAGTGGTCAGGTCTATGAAAGACATGCATGAGAATCTTCAAAACGATGTTGACAAGCTAAAGCATAGACCACGAAAGAGAACAGAGAAAAGGCGGATTATTCATTATGACATACGTTCAGGCAATCCCATTGATACAGGAGCGACTGTTACTCTTCTTTAAAAGAAAATATTTGACACCATAAACCGGGATAAGCAAGTATAGTTGAAGAAGACAGATTTAAACATAGTGTCAGCTACAGGCACTCCTTTGAATATTTTTGGAAAAGCCCTCATCAAATTCAAGTTTGGAAGAAAGATTATTTACCAGACAGCATTAGTGGCGGACATTAACGTAGATGCAATTTTAGGACTTGACTGCTTGCAGAAAAATAAAGGCGTGATTAACCTACAAGACAAGACCCTTGCGCTTGGGGAAGAAATTTGAAGGTAGGATAGGATGTTTCAGAATTGTCAGTACAGATACATTGTCTCTTCCTTCAATGACAGAAATCATTACAATAGGGAAGGTAATTGTTCCAAACAACGATGAAATTGATATGGAATTGGGTGTGGTGGAGCCTTGTAGCTCCTATCTTAATTCGGACCGGGGAATTGATGGAAGAACTCTGGTGTAAACCGGACACAGTTTTCCCATACGAATGATTAACCCCATCGATAGAAATATCACCATACATTTAGGCACTACGGTTGGACAACTGCCAGCAGTCGAAGAGATACTCCAAGGTGAGCTTAACGAACCTGAATCCTTTAAAACATTGCCTGATCACGATGTCATTGCTTAAAATAACAAAATCAAAACTCAATAATGTTGGAATTTAAGTAATAATATGTTTCATATTAGACCGTTCTTGGCACACTGATTTTGACTACGGATAACTCTGTTTACCTGATCATGATAGGGTTCTGTCGTGTGTGACTGGTCGACAGGGGATGCTTTCTCCTCCTAGGCACCTGATTCCACCTCTGGTGTGTCCAGGGGTCTGTGTTTGCCCAACTATCTATTTTCTATTTCGCTGTCAAAATTGGAGCTTTTCTATTGTACTCAAGAGAAGCGAGATGGACAGTAGTTTAGGGTAAATTCTATGTTTAAAAAATGACATCACAATATTTTGCAAGAAGAACTCCAGAAAACAAAATTGCAGTATTAATTTTGAGTTATCTATAGCTGCAGCGCTTGGAAATTGAAGTCATTTTGACGTTTTAGCCCTTTATAAAAATTTTGTCTGGAGGACAATATATTAAACTGGTACCCCGCTGATTAGTGGCTACACACAAACATAAGAGATGCGAAGTCAACAGGGTACCAGTTTAGGCAAATGAGAACAGGGAATTATTTTGTAATTACTATCATATCCAATGTGTTTGTAAACATTCTGATGAACTTTTTGTGATTTTTTAGTTATGATCTTAAATTTTGCCACCTTTTTGGAACATGCAAAATTTCACCAATATCTTAGACCCTATGCCTTTAAATGTGTATGTGGGTTGCAGGTTTAGATTGAAATTTAAACAAACCAACCCAAGAGTTCTAATTCTACTTAAATGGGTTGCAACATCTACATGTAATAAGATTTCGCAATGCAGGACTTAGTTGTTCATAATACAAATGACGCCCTGTTGCAAAATGGCTTCATGTTGGACACCATTTTGTAACCGAAAATATGCATTGGTAATCCTGAAGAAGAGCAGTCTGTGATAGAATCTAAGATCAAGTTTAAAGAACCAATGGCAGCAGCTGGTTGGAGAAAGAAGCAATGGGAGCAGCACCGCTGTTCGCATTCTCTCACCAGAGGGTGCGTTACGCGAGTAGCGCACGGAACTCTGGGTAGAGAATGCGCTGGTCGGAGAAAGATGCAATGGCAGCAGCAGCACCGCTGGTCGGAGAAAGATGCAATGGCAGCAGCAGCACCACTGGTCGGATATGACTATTTCAAAGCTCCCACATTCTCAGGTGATGGAAAATCACGCTCTTCGTAAAGACCTGTGGAGTCTCATCTAAAGGAAACACTACTTCAGGCAATCTGTGAAAGGGAAAGCGGCTGAATTAGTTTTGAAACAAAGTGTCGGTACTTCTGTTGAAGAAATTTTATTGAAGTTGGACAGTATGCATGGAAGTCTGTTGGAAAAAGAAGACATATTAGCTGAATTATGTTGTGTCAAGTAAAGAGAGAAAACTTGTTCAGCTTGGAGTTGCCTTTTTGAAGAGATTCTCTGTACTGCGTTTAAGTTTACTTGAGTAAGATTTAGAATTATGCTGTAAATGAAATACTGAGCACAAAGTTTTACAAAGAGAGATTATTCCACTATCCAGTAACTCTTGTGTGTGGTGTTTTACTTCCTATACCTGTAAAACTTATCACATGCAGAACAAGCTCTTGCGTACCGAATCAGTTGAGAGATGTAAACACCATTTGCAAAACCTCGGTTTTTGCGATCTCATCCGAAGGACTGTCCCTTTTGAATTAGTCGCCTTTTACGACAAGTAAGGGGTATGAGGACCTATTCTAACCCGATCCCCACGGGTCCTTGTATCAGAGGGTGAAATTGACTGAATATTACTAGTGAATGAGAATGATAATAATGAAAATGTTATTACTGCGTAATGGAATCTTGCGATATAGATATGGGAAAGTTGACGATGGAGAAGCTGAAATAATCCCGTTTGTCATACAGTTAGTTGTTAATATCTATGTTCAATAAAATATCTAAGTATGAAGCAGATGTGGAGGACTATTGGTGTTTGTCTTTTATTTTGAGTTCAGTCATATATATATACACCGTATGACGGTTTTTTTTTCTGCGGGTCTAAAATTTGGCGATTTGATTGCTTAAAGATATTCTAATATTTTTAACGGAATAAATTTTGACGGACAAGGAAGAATTATCTCTCTTGCAAATATTGAAATCGCATTTGGGTGTATATTTGGCAAGTGAAATTTTACCGGAAAGCATCGGCGCCTGAGCCAAGGATATCACCCCGCGGTAACACACCCCCCCCCCCAAAAAAAAACCCCAAACAAACAAACCAAAAAACGCTGTACGGTAATATGCATTAATATAATTCGATTATAAATGATGTGGAAAATTATTTTACAGACATTTAGATATCCCCTATACCTCTTAATTTGTTGAGAGAGAGAGAGAAAAAAGAGAGAGAGACTGTTTTGTTAAACTCCACTCTGGTTCTACACTGAAGTACTTTGAAGTTGCTATATAGAGTTTATCATTGAAAATATCTACGTGGTCTTTGGGGATCATTCCCATGGGCACAAATTGTGCTCCTTTATTTGTAGACTTGTTTTTATATTTTTATGAAACAGAATTTATTCAAAATTAGCTTCTACATGAGAAGAAAAAATTACTAAAAATATAGCTGTGGCCTTCAATTCAATACTTGCATATATCGACGACTTTTCATCGAATGAAAATGTTCATAAAATATTTTGACAAATTCTAGTGAACTCGAAGTAAAAAAAAAACAACAAAAAAAAACAAACACCCACCACAGTGTCTCCCATATCTGCTTCATATTTGGATATTTAATTGAATATCTAGATGAAAGGTGGAGATAACGAACATCGATCAATCTTATAACTTACATAAAGAATACAAAACAGGAGCTGGGCATATTGTGAGTGGCAAATTGACAACTCAACTTTGAAACATATGGAATGACTTCAGCTTCTCCATCGTCAACTTTCTATATTTATGTAGCAATATTCTATTATTACCTGCATATGGTGTTTATGTCTCACAAAAAAATTATATTCATATACAAAAGGTTCAATGTTAAGATCACAAGGTCAACAAATCTGGTATCGTTGGAAAGCTCTTCTCACAAGAAACGCACATGAAGTACAGTATAGTACGACATAAATGAGTTCGCAAAATGGCCGACCGTCATGTCAACCGCAATAACACCTGAAATATTCTAAGCGCCTGTTTTGTATCAATAACAGAAAATTCACTTACCAAGAGGAGTTAGTACTTTGTAATATGGCCTCGGGTACGTAACACACTGCGAATTCTTCTTGGAAGAGTGTTATAAAGACTCCGAATATAATGTACCTCTTACATCGATATCTTTGAGATTACGTAGAATCAGTCGTGTCTTAAATTTTATAAAATCTTCTCTCCTCCCACATATGTATAAGAAAACCTGTGCATAGTTATGGGGTCCTCTACCCAAGTTGTAAAAAATATGGCACCTGGGTCAAAGGTTCATATACAGTTAAAATGCACTAAATCTTAATAAAGAGACACTACAGCTCATTTTACGCAAAAATCATGAAATGACAATTTTCCTAGCGCTTTCTCAATTTTTGTTGCATTGTTGAAAGTATGAACTTTGCGAAAATAACACTTATCTAAAGTTAAAAATTATCGTTTTAACGTAAAAATTAATACTTTTTGATGGCCTATACAAAAAATATCGAGTCTCCTCCTTTCAGTCTTCAGACGCATGCGCATAGACAGTAAACAGTGCAGCATGTCGTCCAGTGAGAGAAAGTGTAGTTGATAGATCTAGAATTTTGACAGATTCTGTGAGAAAAGAGGTAAAAATAGAATGAGATAAAACTCATACGTGAAATAAAATTTACCATGGTATCAGTTTGACCGTTGGAAAACAAAGAGTTCGGAGAAACCCATGTAACTCAGTGGCGGATCTAGGATTTCCGAAGGGGGTGTGAAAGTCAAAGATTAGCCACAGTAATCGGCCATTCTGGTGCAAAATTTGGATTTTCATTCAAAATCTGTGGCGTAAAAAGGGAGGGGGGATCCTGCCCCCCCCCCCCTTAAATCTGCCATTGAGATTAGCTGCGAAGACACTACTTTTAAAAGTAAGTGCTATTTTTATCTGAACACGACACGTGTTAGTTGTAAAAACATCGGTCAATGGGAACATGGAAGGGTTTCTGTTGAAATAATGATTGATATAATTACTTATTTTAAGGAGCAGGGAATACTCTTATACTTGAAAGGTGAGTGTGGACCTCCTTGAAGGGGAATTTAAATAATTTCCTACACAACACCTTTGCTGTCATTCAAAACCACGTGATGTAAATAAGCATTCAAAAGTCCGAGTCAGAATGAAGAAACCTTTGAATTCCGAACGATCTTCAAAGCGCAGTTGAGAGTAAATTGATGCATCCCAATTGTTCAAAATTGTCAGTATCGATATGAATTTTATCATTTTATCAATACATGTTTTAAAAAACACTTTATTAAAATGTGGAAAATGAGCTGTAGTGTCATTCCACAGTAGTGAAAGATAGACTGAATACACGGTTATGATGCCCATGAAGCCTTAAACTACATGTACGTAAATAACATTGTGAAATGCATTACCCCTGGCCGGGTCAGAGGTTCAGACATAGGGTGGGGGCCATTATGGCTATATAGTGAAAATGTGTTCTACTTTTGAAAATCTGCTTTAATTTACTGTGCATAAAATTTGGCCAGTTAAGAAAATGTAATTCACATCTGAAAGAAAAACTTAATTATGTAGACAAGGAAGCCCTCTGTTGAACCTGCTGAATCTATTCTTAGAGACACTATAAATAAAACACAAATACCTTCCACACTGCACTTTATTCACCATCAGCTCAGTCAACTTCCTTACACACAAAGTACTTCCTTTTACTGAAGAGTCATTAACTAAGATCCAGAGTTAAGAGTTCTCTCTCTTGTAATATCATTAACACCCTCTAACAAATCATAAACTTCATGACCCCGGGGTAGGGTTACGACTTCAGGTTGGGCCGAAATGGTCATATAGTGTTCTTAATGTATATGATGTTTAAACATCTTAATTTTGAAACTTAAAATAGACACTGACTACCTATTCAAAAAGATGATAAAGCTATCCACTTAAATTGAAAATTTCATGACCCCAGGGGCAGGGGTACTGATTCCAGGGGGGGGGGGGGACCAAAATGGAGAATATAGTGCTTAAGAAATCTTCTTTTGTTCTGCATGATGTCCAATACATTTAAAGACGATTAAACATTTAGAGGAGAGGATACATCTGTCTACAAAACTTACAGATATAATTCATCGGGGGGGGGGGGGGGGGGGGGGTGGATAACGGCTGATTTGAATGCTTCAAACTTCATCTTTCCTTCTTTTGTAATTGAATGGGATTTGTATGCATATTTAGAGAGATGATAAAGCTGCGCACAAAAGACTCCAGAGTGAGGCTTAAATGCTATTATAAGACTCCCTGACAGGTGTATATATGGGATATGGTACTCAGGTGGCCGTTAAGGCCTGTGGGCCTCTTGTTGTAACATTCCTTTTTTTTTTTTATTATCATGGCCTATAATTGATTAGACATTTAACCGATCTACAAGTAACTCTAATACCGAAAAGTTCTTCAAACTGGTTTCTCAACCTTCCGAACCAAACTCAGTTTGTTAGCTCACCTGAATCGAAGACTTAAGTGAGCTTTTCTGATTAAAACTTTCCGTTGTCTATCGTTGGCGTGGCAGTAAACTTTTCACATTTTCGTCTTATTCTCCAGAACCACTCCGTCAATTTCAACCGAATAAACTTGGTACAAGTCACTCTTGGGTGAAGGGGATTCAAATTTGTTCAAATGAAGGGCCATGTCAGAGATAATCACAAAAATAGGGTGGGGTTATTTTAAAATCTACTCAAGAACCACTGGGACAAAAAAGTTCAAATTTTTAAGGAAGCGTCCTGGCATAGTGCAGATTGATTGAAGTATGTTAAAATCGTGGTCCCTAGGGTAGAGCTGGGCCACAATCGGGGTTGAAAGTTTTAAATGCGAATATCTCTGAAAATATGCCTCAAGGTGACTCAGGCGAGCGATATGGCCCATGGGCCTCTTGTGTTGATATTAATTTTAGAACTAACACATTCATAAAATATATTTATTTCATCTATTGGAATTCCCATAGGCAAAAATTGTGCTCCTTTGTTAGCTGACCTGTTTTTTATATTCCTACGAAGCAAAGTTTATTCAAAAAGAAGAAAAATCTCTTGCTGTGGCCATCAATTCGACATTTGAATTTATCGACGACGTTTTATCTATTTTAAAACAATAATAATTTTCATTCATATGTCGATTCGATATATCCCTGTGAACTCGAAATAAAAGAAACCACAGAGTCATCCACTTCTGCTTCGCACTTAGATATTAATTTTATTAAAAGTAGATATTAACGGCAAACCAACAACTCAACTTTATGACAAACGGGATGATTTCAGCTTCACCACCGTCAACTTCCCGTATTAATGTAGCAATAATTCATTATCACCTGCATATGGTGTTTATATCTCTCAACTGATTCGATACGCAAGAGCTTGCTCCGCGTATGGTCAGTTTTTGAATCGAGGCAAGCTACTGACAAACAAGTTGATGGTGCAGGGGTTTAAACAGTCCCGATTGAAGTCAGCATTTCGCAAATTCTATGGTCGTTATAACGATCTAGTTTGCCAATACAACCTTTCATAAAGTAATATGCTGTCTGACCTCTGACGTGTTTCATACCGTTTACCTGATCAAGATATAGGGCTTACGGCGGATGTGACCGGTCAACAGGCGATGCTTACTCCTCCTAGGCACCTGATCTCACCTCTGGTGTGTCCAGGGGTCCGTGTTTGCCCAACTCTCTATTTTGTATTGTTTATATGAGTTATAAGATTGATCACTGTTCGTTATCTTCACCTTTCATGTAGGTGTTTCATATATACATGTATTTCATTATTTACCGCAACTTTTAAATCGTGTGTGTGTGTTGTACGCGTTTTATTTCACAACGCCATTAATGCTATCATTACTTTTAATTCTAATTGCTATAAAATTCCTGCCACTGAAAGGAAACGGAGGGCTGATAGGGGACACCTTTGTCTAAGTCTCCTTGTCATTTAACACAATTTAGAAAGATATCCATTATTTTTCATTTTAAAGATTGATTGTGTTTCGTTGAATTTGGTGTATCTAATAAAAATTATTTCCTATATATTGAATTTATTTTACACTTTAAAAAGGAAATTCCATTCCACAGAATTGAAATGCTTTTCAAAATCTAAAAATGATAAAGTTCCTTCCAAATTTTCTGTTTTGCAAAACTAAGAAATGTCTAGTATGTACATAGCACTTCCCCCAATGTAAACGTCCTTTTATGTAAGCTGTTTGGTTTTCATTAATTATACCGGATAATTTTTTACAATATTTTAGCAAAAATAAAGACAATTTTAGAGTCAGTATTTTTCAAACTTGTACGTCTATAATTTTTTTGCTGATTCTTTACTCCCTTGATAAAAAACAATGAATTACTGTTAATCTTTAAGTAAGTGTCCTTGTTTTATTGCGTTGAAATCTCTTGTAGAGCATCAAGGGCCGAGTTGACTAGAATTCCTGGAATATTCCCACTTCGTGACTGCGGTACTCTTCATTCATCACCAAAAGAGAAAGCTGAGATACTGAACAATCTTTTCGCATCAGTATTTACTACTGAAGACATGAACCATGTTCCAGACCTTGGCAAGTCACCAAGCTCAGCTCAGCTCCAGATATCACAGTTACAGAAAACGGAGTACAAAAATTGCTGGAGGATTTAAATCCCAACCAAGAAAGTGGACCAGACCAAATATCATCTCGGTTCCTTATAAAGTCCATGTCAACATCAATATTTCCAGCACTGTCCATCATCTTTCAGACCTCAATAAATCTAGGCAAAGTTATAGGCCTGTTTCTGCGTATCTAGAAAATTTTCTTCTTTCTTGTTTAGGATCATTTGAAACCACGAACTAACATATAGCACTTGTTAAAAAAAGGTAAATATATTTATTTTCTACCAGTGGGTGGATTATTTTGAATTCAAGAATTATTGTTATTAATATTCATTTTAAATTTCGCGCGTTGCGTTTTGAGAAAATGTAATCCTATATATGGTAGTGGGAAAATCCCACAATGCACTGATTTTCGCCATTTCCACTTTAAAGTTCACTGGATATGTGAAGTCTTCGTTATATATGTAAAAGAAACACTGTATATACGTACTCTGTCATTATTTTGTGAGTTAGAAATACAAGGTAAGTCATAGATAAAAATAAATCTTTTCAGTTTGTCTGAGAGAATATCACGTCAGCTAAAAGTCATATCAGGTCAGCTCAGACAGGAAAAGTAAAATCAAAACAAAATTTATGTTTTGCCGGCAAAAAATATTTTGTAGAATTGTGATCAAGATTCACTGAATTAGAAATATCAGTTTGTATTATAATTGAATGAAATTTATTGCATGCTTTTGTACACAAGGAAAAGTTTTGTTTCATGAAGTTCTGTTCAATTGAAAAATGTCACACCCAGATATTGAGATAGGTCCTAATGATGAATGCCAGATCCACTTAAAAGAGACACGGAAATGTTGATTTGTTGACGTGAATAGAAATTCACTCTCAAGCGTAGAATATAATTGTTTCAATTTATTTGTAAAATGGTTATTTGTTTTATCTGCACTACCAGAGAGGATATTATAAGATGAGTCATCCTATATATACATGTTATTGTATGAGTCAATGCATACACTTTATTTATTTCACCTCTTTTATTCATAGATTTAATGATTTTTTTTTTATATTTCATTATTACTTTGTAATGTATAGATTATAAGTTCACTTAGGAATTCATCTGATTGAATATGTTTAATTAAGTGTGAATTCTTCTTCTCCTGCTTTTCATACAAAGTTTGTTCAGGCCATAACTTTTTTGACATTTGGTATGTGGGTATACCATGATGAGATAGAGTGTTGTGGACCAATTTTGATGACTTTTTATGTAAAGGTTAAAAAGAAATTGGGGCATTTTTCAGGGTTTGACACTAAGGCACGTCCGACTGACCGAGTCTACTAAATGATAGGTGCGGTCGATTAAAATGTTGATTTACTAGTCCAACTGTTGAAAAGATAAACAAGAAACTTTACTTTGCACAATAAGATATTTTAATCCTAATTAAAGAAGTAAATGTAAAGAGTTTGAACCGCATGGAGAAATAATCTATATTTTTAGTTTTAATCAGTAAGTCATGGTCAGAAGTGATATTTTACGACATCTACTCGATGTTAATGTTTGTAAAGTTATATGTTACGGATAAATTGAATTCATTTTTAAAAAAACCAGTTTATTTGAATTAAATATTAGAAAGTATTTATATATATCAGGGTTGGAAATTATAGCCCGCCCGACCGCCCGAGACGGTCTGTTTCTCAGGCGGACAGGAACAAAACACAAGATGACAGTCCGGTGGTTGGGCTAATTTAAATAGCCAGTTCCTATTTTTAAACCGATAATTTCTATTTTTAAGTTGTTTTTACCTCATTCACAAAAATGTACAGACGCTATCCGTTGTTAGATTAGGTATCGTTGTGGATAAGGTACATGTAAGACGTAGAAATTGTAATCTATGCGTTCATTGGTCTGTCTGAATGTTATAGCCAATCAGCGTTCGCAGTACAAATTACGTTCGGCATTATTACAAACGTGCGAGCGCGAGATCCGCGAGATGTTGCGAAAGTTTTTGGGGTTATCAACCCCAGAAAAGCGTCCCTTGGTTGACTCCAAGGAAAAAAAAAACAAAGCATACGACAATATCTAAGCATAATGTCATTACCCAAAGAAAATGAACACATATTTCTTACTATGAAATTTTGATGTTTATTACAAATTTGTATCACATGTTATCAGATTTTTTTTATTCCCCTTCAAATTCTAATATTTGATACCATTGTTGCCACTTTCCAATCTTCAAAATTTTTGTGAACATTCAGAATGATTACATGATTATGACATTGTTAGCAGGCTTATAAAAGAGGATTTATACAGTTGAATAGTTTAATTTTTAAACATGCAAAACTTAAAAATTGCATCCTTTGGGTAATGGCATTATGCTTAGATATTGTTTCAAATACTTTGTAAAAGGCGAAAAATTCCAGGGGCCTGTGTTAGAAATATCAATATTAAGCTTTATTCATAGTACATTCATAATAATGAATATTTTTTATCAGGACTGGCAGATTTTGAGCAGGGCTGGTAACTTTTAAAAGTAGCCAGCCCTGTGACTGACTGCTTTTTTTAGTGAATTTCCAACCCTGATATATCAAGTTAATAAATTAAGTAGTAAACAGCCATTTTCCGGTGTTGACATATGTGAAAAAATCTTTTGAACTATTTCTACACCAGAGAAATTTGATATGAATGAAAAGTTGAGTATATGTACAACAATATTTTGAAATTGTAAACTTTCAAATTTTCTTTATTTAGTCAAAAAATGCAGCTTTAGTAGAAAGCAATCTGGGAAAAAATTTAGAACCCCTGCTGGATTCAAATTCACACAATCTACAGTTCAGCAGTCGATGTGCTAACTTACTGAGCTACTCAGCTAGGCGATGGTTTTAGAAATGTATTGACAAATATTGCTGATATATTTTCGTCCATGTTTTAAAAGGAAGTCAGCCATTATGACGATGTAGAGTACCTCCTTAAGCTAGGGCTTATGTATTTTGTACAGTCTATGCGAAAGTTTTTTGGACCACACAGGATATTCGGTCCAGTGTAATCAATGAACACACCGGACTGGACCAAATTTTGTCAGACCGAAAAACCTAATGTAAAAAAGTGAAACACGTAAAAATGCAAAACCAAGGGAATCTTATTTATTATACTAATAATACTATACCAGGGATCCCTCCCGTATAATAGTTTAGACAGTCCATGCGGTTTTAATCACATTCATTTACGTATTTGGATTTGTGTGCTATTTTTTACTTATAACAAACATTTAAATGACTCCGCATCAAAATAGTAAAGCTCAAAACCGGACACTGAGACATCGGACATTCCGGTACGGTGTAAAAAATGATGCATCGGACCTGAGGCACTGCACATCGGTCAGGTCTGACGGTCCGATGTCTTTCGCATAGACTGTTTGTATATACGTTTCTTACAGCAAGAACTTTCATGTGATTTTGTGACCTTGACCTGGAAGTTTGACTTACTTATTATATACTAAAAATCTGACCTATTCAATATGTCTTGAACTATCTAAGGTAGATCTTTCATATCTTGTATATGAATTTCTTGTGGAAGACCTATCATTTCATTTTATTTCCTTTGACTTTGTGATCTTCAATTTCTGAGATTGATTTAGTTTTAAGAAAACAGAACCTAATAAGTATATCAAGAACTATTTTAGGTAGAGCTTTCATACTGTATTTTGTATAGAGATTCTTTATGGCAAGATATTGCGACACAATGGTGTTTGCAGTGTGCGAAATTAACTTGGACCGATAGACAATGTCTATAGAAAATCGAGTCGGTCTATAATGATCAAAATAGCTATAGACCGACTTGTCTATAGGAATTCTGAGTAAAAAACTGGTTCCCCGCCGCTTATTAAACATATATGAGAAGTGGGACCAGTTTATATGTAGTATGCTAATGTTTCTGTTCACCCCTTAGCTGTATTAAAATGTTCCACAATGTAATTACAAATCATTCGAATCAGATTATTCCATTTTCAACAAGGGGTGTGGGGGTGTCAATTTGATAATTACTTCAATGCACGTCATTTTCATGCAAATTCGGAATGTCCTTTTTGAACGGTTTTAAAAATATGTGGAAGATGCACGCACTTGAATCAAACAGAAAGCGGTCAGTACAATAAGTTCCAGTAAGACTAAAGTCACAGAAAATCATGAGAAAATGAAACGGAGTAAATGTGACTTAGATGAAGAATCAGACAGTGAAACTGAGCTGGAACAAAATGAAAAAAGAAAATGAAATTCTAATTGAAAAGCTTGACGTGCATGAAATTGAAAAAGAATATAATTAAACTAGGAACAAATTACCAAACCGAATTTGTGTCTATTATTTATTTTTGAATATTGCACGATAAATTTCGGTCTATAGGAATTTGTTGTGGTCTATAGGAAATAAAATGACTATGGACCGAAAGTTTATAGAACTGTAAAGTTACTTTCGCACACTGTGTTTGATCTTTTGACCTTGGAGTTTGACCTAATTTAAGAAAAAAGCTGACCTATTAATATCTCCTTAACTATTTGAGGTAGTTTTTTCATATTTTAAATATGAATTCTTTATGGCAAGACCTTATTAGACTTTGGTGCTCAACGGCAAGGTGGCTCAGGTGAGCAATGTTTGTCTTTTGACATATATATAGGCGTTTGATATTTGGTATGTGGGTATATCATAATAAGACAGTGTGTCATGTGCCTTTTTTGATTACCTTTGCATGACCATGACCTTTAATTTATAGGTCAAATACTAGAATTTTGGGGCATTTTTATGCCCCCGAGATCGTCGGGGGGCATATTGTTTTTGTCCTGTCTGTTATTCTGTAATTCTGTCATTCTGTAATTCTGTCATTCTGTCTGAAACTTTAACCTTGCTAATAACTTTTGAACAATAAGTGATAGAGCTTTGATATTTCACATGAGTATTTCTTGTGACCAGACCTTTCCGTGGGTACCAATATTTTTGACACCTTGACCTTGGAGTTTGACCTACTTTTTGAAAACTTTAACCTTGATAATAACTTGAGAACAATAAGTGATAGAGCTTTGATATTTCACATGAATATTCCTTGTGACCAGACCTTTCCGTGGGTATTGAACCTTTTGACCATGACATTTGACCTACTTTTATTTTTATTTTTATTTTTTTACATAGGTCATAACTTCTAAATGGTAAATATTAGAGCTTTCATATTGTACATGAGCACTTTTGACAAGATCTTTCTACTGGTACCAAGATATTTGCCCTTGTGACCTTGGCCATCTTCGGAATTGGCCATTATTGGGGGCATTTGTGTTTCACAAACACATCTTGTTTTTTCTGGACCATAACTTTTTTGTTTTTTGACATAGGCCTTTGATAATTAGTATGATGGTCTATCATATGTTCACAACAAATTGTTCCTTGGTTGAAGCACATATACATATATAGGTGATTGATATGTAACATAATTCTAAATTTTCCACTTTAAAGGTGATCCCTAAAAAATTTTTTTTTAAACTATGGAAGGGGAGATGTCAGTTGTAGTGTGATAAAACAATTCCTCCTACATGTAGTTATATTAATTGAATTCTTAAACTGATTCTGAAAGGTAAATAAAATAAACTGGTTTGTATTGCATTACAAGACTTGGGCTGGTGGGGAACTCACAAAGAAATCAAGATGTCGAAGGCAAAGACACAACAACCACAAGTTATCCACAAAGTAATAATGGTGGGGAGTGGTGGGGTAGGTAAATCCGCCCTGACCCTACAGTTTATGTATGATGAGGTAAGTAGAACATTGTCTTGATCTAGATTTTAACTTTGATAGTTGTATATTAACATAATTTCTTGACGTGTAAGACTTCTTTTATGTATACTTTTATATGCAGTGAATCAAACCTGTATTGAAAAAGAAAAGAAGGGTACATATGACAGTCTCTTGATACAGGTTCCGTATTTCTCACATCGAAGGCATTCTTTTATTTAAATTATTAGATAAGATACAGTGCAGAAAATGACTGATAATGTATTTGGGGAATTTATTTCACATCAATATGGTTTTAAAGGGGCATGTACACAATTTGAGCTGAAATTCTTTTTCCATTTCTATTGTTTACAATGCTTATGTATACCTAAAGTATTTCTAATGGTCAGTCAAAATTTGAATACCCAGTAGTTGTCGAGTTACAAGTGAGATACAGCATGTTTTTTGTTATGTAAACAAGGCTTGTGTCATGTTTGTGATGCATTTAGATTATTTTATGATTATAAGATCATGATTTCAATCGGGACACGAATCATGATAGTGGGAACGTAGCATTATCTTTATCAAATGTAACAGCTGACAGATACAAAGTATCTTATCATTAGTTTGTTGAATTTGAAGAAAGCTTAGTACTTCTTGAATCATTCCTCAATCATTGATTGGGCTCAATATTTATGCAGGCTAATTCTGTAAAAACATGTGATAAAGCAAAAAAAGTTAAGAAAATCAAGCTCATTTGAGTGTTTATTACCACAGCAAAATTCTACTGGAAAATATTGACCCAAAATTGTTGTGTGAACGTGCTGAATAAAACAGCAAAATGTTCAGTTAAATGACATGGGGATTTGGCCTAGTTGGGAAAGACATTGGGTTACTGATGCCTAAGGAATTTAAGGAAAAGTTAAACATGAACGAATCTGTAAAGAGGGACCTTTTAAGATATGGTTGACCCAGGGGTGTCCATGGTTCATTGCAGTATGAGCAATTGATAGTAAACTTGCATTCAGAAACTGGTCTAGCCGAGTTTGATAAAATTTCAATCCAATCCTTTTTCTTTCCCAATAGTTTGTTGAAGACTATGAGCCAACCAAAGCAGATTCCTACAGAAAGAAAGTTGTGTTAGATGGTGAGGAAGTCCAAATAGACATTTTAGACACCGCTGGTCAGGAGGAGTATGCTGCAATCAGGGACAATTATTTCAGGAGTGGCGAGGGCTTTCTGTGTCTGTTCTCTATCACAGAACAGGAGTCATTTCAGGCCACAGTAGATTTTAGGTCAGTATACACATTGTCTTTTGTTGTCATTATCTGGGATGAAAGTTCACTGAAATTTTCAGGGGCCATGTATTTATATATGGACTCTCAAGTCTAAAATTCTAGTGGATTGAATATAATTATACCCCCCGCAACAAGTTGTGGGGGGGTACACTGGAATCGGGTTGTCCGTCCGTCTGTCTGTAGACGCAATGGTTTCCGGACTCTAAAGCATTATCCTTTCCACCTACCGTCACCATATCATACATATGGACTACCCATGGGATGAAGATGTTCCCTATCGATTTTGGGGTCAAAAGGTCAAAGGTCAAGCGCACTGGACATCGAAGTAGCAATATGGTTTCCGGGCTCTAAAGCGTTATCCTTTCCACCTACAGTCACCATATCATACATATGGACTACCCATGGGATGAAGATGTTCCCTATTGATTTTGGGGTCAAAAGGTCAAAGGTCATGCGCACTGGACATCAAAGTAGCAATATGGTTTCCGGGCTCTAAAGCATTATCCTTTCCACCTACAGTCACCATATCATACATATGGACTACCCATGGGATGAAGATGTTCCCTATTGATTTTGGGGTCAAAAGGTCAAAGGTCAAGCGCACTGGACATCGAAGTAGCAATATGGTTTCCGGGCTCTAAAGCGTTATCCTTTCCACCTACAGTCACCATATCATACATATGGACTACCCATGGGATGAAGATGTTCCCTATTGATTTTGGGGTCAAAAGGTCAAAGGTCACGCGCACTGGACATCGAAGTAGCAATATGGTTCGGTTTGTCATGCCATTTGTTTTTTACACTCAGAAAAGAGGTAGTTTATACCTATTACCAACACCCCTTTGGGAGATTGGGGTAAGCGGGGGGTATTCTTAGTGAGCATTGCTCACAGTACCTCTTGTTTGTAACTGCGTATTTTTCATCTTTTTAAATATAGTTATATATATTAATTATATATATGCATGAAAATCCAACAACACTCTACTTTCTTAAAGTGTTAGATCTAAAAAGATACAAGGCCAATAAGGAAATTTATGAAAGCACTGTAAAATTATTTAGACTTCAAAATTTCGATGCAACTGCAACCAACGTCTTTATCAAGTGACGTATATGACATAAACAAGTATCACACACCATGAAAAAAACGACAAATAGTAATAATCTACATTGTTAACAAGAATGATACATATGTATATGTGTGTGTGTATAAAGCACAGAGAAATTTACTATTTTATGGAAACTCACTTCCACCTCAGTCTGGGGTTGAATTGACGACCTGCGGAACCAAATCTAGCAGTGTGTGACAAGCGAGCTAAACTGCTCTACCATTTAGGCAAGTCCTAAAAACTTGCTTTCGATGATTATGGAATTCTCGCCACGCTGTTACCCACTACACACACTAAATGAATTTTAAGAGGATCATACACAATATACTGCATTTGAAATTTTATATAGCACAAAGATTGCAATGAACTCTTTAAAAGTAAACATAACTGCCGTAAGTGAAGAAATATCTAAAGCACAGAGAAATTCACTATTTGAATACCCACTTCCACCCCAGCCCAGGGTGAACTTGTGACATGCAGAACCAAATCTCCTAGCAGCATGTGCTAGTGCATATATATATGTGTGTATTAAAATCTTTCCAGGATCACTGTGACCTGCTGACTGTTGGTTATTTAATTCAATCAACAACACATTTGGAGGTGCATGTAAACATTTTAATACACTCCATTGCAGGAGTTGATTAAATTGAATAATGTGTTAGCTACATGTATTGTGGCATATTTCATCAGTTGTCAAATTCAGTGATTCATTCAGAGCAATGGCAGTGAGTGTGGAATTTTTTCCGTTTCTGTAATACATTGAGGAGTTCTTTCAGATGTGCTGCTTGGATGATCTAATGGTGAGCTGGAATAATTTTGCTTGTTCAAACAGTTCTAAAGAGGATAGTAATTCCTAACTGATGAATATCAGATTCCCCTCACAACACACACAAATATTGTTCAATCTGAAAAGAATATTTTAATTAATGGATTTTCCAAAGTCCCGTGTAGGACAGAAATTTGGCCCCATTCCCAATTGGACAAAAATACCTCTACTTTTCTCTAATAATGTCAATGATTTCTTCCTAATTTGTGTTGAATTTTCCTCCCAACTTTTTGTTGTTTTTGGTATATACATTTTTTTTTTATAGGAAATGAACAAGTCATAACTCAAGACATGAGAATTATTATTGAGATAAGTTAAAAAAAAGGATTTGTACCATACTCGTGGAGAATTATATTTCGCTGTGCCGTAGATAGTATTAAATTAGAATATGATATTCAAACAATGGGTATATGTTATCAAGTTACTGTAGTTTTGATCATAAAATACTGGTCATTGTATAATGACATGTCCCATGTAATAGGTCTATACAAAGTTCTATTTATTTAATAGTGCTCAAAGGACATACCTGAGGAAGTTAAAAATAAGTTTCATAACTCTAAAGAACAAAATGGCTAGATTTTGAAAGCAATGAAATAAAAGGTATCATATATAGGGTGTTTCATTAAATTTGAAATTTGTCATTCAATTGTCATTGTGAATTTCCCAGTTTTTGGTCGAATGTCTTGGAATTCGAATTCAAAAGTCCTGGGACTGATTCTCTAATTGCTGAGAAAAATCCTTGTTTATGTAATCTTCACAAAAACTCAGTAGCCGAGGATAATTAAAATTAGTATGGGTCAGTAAAATTGTCTCAAAAGTAGCAAAGAATTACAATAATAAATCATTTAGAATAGAAATTATAGCAAAATAAACTATTATTGGGTCAACTTTTCTTTCAATTACTTTGTCACTATAATGCGTGTTACATTAACAGTAACACAAATGTTTAAAAACAATTTAGCTAGTGTGAATGCAAGGTGAAGATAACAAACAGTGATCAATCTCATAATTCCCACAAGCAATACAAAATAAATAGTAGTTGGACAAACACAGACCCCTGGACACACCAGAGGTGGGATCAGGTGCCCAGGAGGAGCAAGCATCCCCCGCTGACCATATATATCGCAAAGTTCTTGAAAAGTGTTGGTTTTATGGATTTTTTACCAAAAAAGAAAAACAAAATTTCTTATATGAATTGTTTGCTTTTCAGTCCAAAAAAATCATAGAAGTTAAATTAATTCTGGAACCGGAAAATCGGTTTCAACAATTGTATCATTTAGTATTACAATTCTTGAAAGAAATCGTCAATATATCCCGAAATAAGTGTTCAATCACTATCAGACATTTTTCTAGGGTGACACCCCTTGACCATAAAACAACATTTCCAATAGTTCGGGGGGAAAATGGTTCCAACAGTGAAACTGGAGATTTATTTAATTTCTGATTTTCTCTGTGTACATAAATTATTCCAATAACACTCACCATTTATTAATTTATTTTACAAATTAATCCTTGAAGATACTAGTGTGACCCATTTTCAATGTTAAAAAGGAAGAAAAAACACTTTAGTTTTGAAATTTAGATAAATCATGAATAAATAAATTATTGAGGCTCCATCTATATTTTATATATGTAACAAATAAATTATATTCATAATATTAGTAAATGGAGTTAAACCATGAATTCAACAAATTAACATGCATAAGTACTGATGTTTGATATAGGGATATGAAAAAAATTAAGGATTTACTTGAAAAGGTAAAACAAAGTCAATTTCAAAGGAAAAATTCAATGGAATTGAATTTGACTAAATTTCTATTCCTTGTTGAATTAAAATTCCACAAAATCGTTCAGGCCGATAAAACATTGTTCGGAATGACAAGATTCCCAGTGTTATCAGTCCAAATGTCTGACAGAGAAAAAAGTTTTCAAGAACTCTGATATACCATTATGTATATTTATCTCGAAAACCTTGTGCTTGCAGTCAGGTGTTTCCTACATTACATTTACGAAATGTTTCTCCAAATATTTACATCGTGCGTTAAAAGCTAATCAGAACTAAATATGATTTGATTATATATCATACTGAACAAATAGCTAGAATACTGTAATCGTTATTAAAATATTGTTACCAGATAAAATAAAGGCATGCTCAGAAGAATGTAGCAGGAAAAATGCACACGTGCATATCGTCCTACCAGGTTAGGGCTGTTGAAAGCATGGGACATTGATAAAAGTTTTACTAGTTATTGGGCATTGATGAAATGAGACTGTTCTTGATTTCCTTAGGTGCCTATTGGGCCAAATACATGATAATTTATGATACATAAAAATACACACACACGAAAACACAATTTGACAAATTTGTAAACCATTGATTTATTTTTATGGAAAACTGCTGTGAAAATACAAATTTAATACTCATTGGTAGATGCACATGTGATGATGCAGAGATTAAAAATGCCCATGCAAATGTAATCTCCAGGTGATATTAATCATGTGGGAAACACCTGTGTAATCAAACACCTTTACTCTCCTGCAGGCATATCTAGACATTGAAATCTACATCGTGCAACATGCATCCAGAATTATGTTTCTACAGACCTTTAGATTAGATTTACTTCCACCCTTTTGGTTTATTAGTACACTTGGGATTTAGATTCAAAACCAAACAGAGGGATAGTGACAGAAATTTGATTCACACAAATTCAAATTGAAACAATTATCACACAGTTTGAATGAAAGCAATAAAATACCAGTATGATTGATTAAGCATTATAGAAATTCTGACATAAGGATGTAATTTAGATTTCCAGTGTTAGTTACATTTAAATAAATCATATTCTTGTTTGCTGATTGAAATTTGGAACTTTGGATCATACTGTACACACAGGAAATTGTAAATTGTTTTATTGGAAATCCTGAATCGTTACATACTGTGGCTGTTTGAAGAAAAATGTGTATTTTATAGGATGTTTGTTTATGTAAAGATACTCTAATATTTTTCTAACCAGATAATGCTCATCAACCTCATAGCATTCCAATTTTATGATAGATCAGAAGATATTGAAACACATGGTATGCTACGTTGGGGCCATAGTGATGTTTGAACTCAATAGATTTCTTGTCTGAAATAAATGGCAAGTAAAAAAAAATTGTTTAAACATCTGAATTCACAAAAGAAAAACACATTTACACATGCTAACATGTTAATGCCAAAATTTTGTGGCAGCCACCTTTTTGGTGGGCATGACTTTCTGGTAAAAAGTTTATGAGACATGGAAATTACTGCTTTTCGAGAGGATCCTTGGAGATGTTAAGACTTCACTAATTGGGCCCTTACCAGTTTGTAAAACCAAAGGGAAGTGTAGGTTTCTTTTCTATCTGTCCATTCTTCTGTCAGTCAGTCTCTCCCATTAGTTTTCCCGAATTTTTTCATTATGTCTGCGAGAATTCATTGGAACTTGCAGTGTAGATTCAGAGTGGCAAACTACACATCAAGTTTGAATTTTGTAACATTTCATCAGCAGGTGTGAAAGAAATTAATTAGCCTCCCCTCTTCCAGGGTGAGACGTATTGTTTTTGTACTTTCTGTCCACCTGTAAATTCCCAAGGGGGTCCGGGTTAGAATAGGTCCTCAGTAAACCTTGGGGATACATTGTTTTTGTACTTTTTGTCCATTTGTCAATTCCTGGGGGGATCTGGGTTAGAGTAGGTCTTCAGTACCCCTTGTTTGTCATAAGATGCGTCTAAATAGGGCCGTCCTTCGGATGAGACCGCAAAAAAACGAGGTCCCGTGTCACAGCAGGTGTAGCACGATAAAGATCCCTCCTGCTCAAAGGTCTCGAACACCGAGTATCGATAGTTTACCAGAATTGTAAATTTCATGATCCCAGGGAGTAGCGATTTTGGTTCCAGGGTGGGGCCAAATTTATTACAGTGATTATTGTCTTTATTATTTGAAAGACTTCTTCATCTTTGCTGATATGGTATAAAAACCAAGTTCATATTTAGGAAAAGCAGGAAAGGATGTGGCAAAATTAGGAATTTTACTACCTTAGGATTTTACTGTAGGGTTGTTGTCATATTGTGTTACATATATTATGTTTTAAGAACACGTCTTGTTTTATACTGTTGCTAAGTATTGGAATTTAAGTTAGATATAGGGGCTTAGTGATACTTTTAATTAACACTCAGATGACTGATAAGGCCTGTGGACTAGTGATACTTTTAACTAATACTCAGGTGACTGATAAGGCCTGTGGGACTAGTGATACTTTTAACTAATACTCAGGTGACTGATAAGGCCTATGGGACTAGTGATACTTTTAACTAATACTCAGGTGACTGATAAGGCCTATGGGCCTCTTGTTTTGTTTCTGACTTGAAATGAATGATTCCATATTTGAACATCTTGTAGAGAACAAATTTTACGAGTGAAAAATGATGACACAATACCATTTTTACTGGTGGGAAACAAAGCCGATTTAGAAGACAAGCGATATGTCAGCGTGGAGGAAGCTCAAGAACGGGCCAAGCAGTGGAATGTGCCCTACGTGGAAACTTCGGCTAAAACTAGAGCAAACGTTGACAAGGTAAGGAGAGGGTCTGCACTTAGCTTTCTGGGAAGACTGATTCTGTAGTTGTGACAGTGGAGACAGCACTTAGCTTTCTGGGAAGACTGATTCTGTAGTTGTGACAGTGGAGACAGCACTTAGCTTTCTGGGAAGACTGATTCTGTAGTTGTGACAGTGGAGACAGCACTTAGCTTTCTGGGAAGACTGATTCTGTAGTTGTGACAGTGGAGACAGCACTTAGCTTTCTGGGAAGACTGATTCTGTAGTTGTGACGGTGGAGACAGCACTTAGCTTTCTGGGAAGACTGATTCTGTAGTGACAGTTGAGACAGCACTTAGCTTTCTGGGAAGACTGATTTTGTAGTTGTGACAATGGAGACAGCACTTAGCTTTCTGGGAAGACTGATTCTGTAGTTGTGACAGTGGAGACAGCACTTAGCTTTCTTGGAAGACTGATTCTGTAGTGACAGTGGAGACAGCACTTAGCTTTCTGGGAAGACTGATTTTGTAGTTGTGACAGTGGAGACAGCACTTAGCTTTCTGGGAAGACTGATTCTGTGGTGACAGTTGAGACAATAACAAAATACTGTTAATCTGCTTCTTAGGTTAGTGCTTGTGCTATCTTTGTTCTACTAACTCCTCAGTTATATGTGTGCCTACACACAGATTGTTAACAATGACATAAATGTCAATATCCAATAATGTTCTATTAAAGATGTTATGTTGAAGACAATTCAAAAAATGGACTATGTCAATTTAAGAGACCACACATGTATGTGAATTTAAGGATGTATGATAATGACAGAAGAGTAATTATTTTCGTTTGCTAAGTTTACATATAAAAATTTACAAAATCGCAAAGAAAGCTTAGCTTTAATGTGTAGTCGGATGAGTCAGGTGGCAATAAATGAATATCTCTATAAAAATTATTTATAATGGTCCATTTACACTTACGTTATGAAATTTCATATGTCAGTTTTGTCTTCTCATAAAATAAGTCAGTGGGATTCACTTTTTTAAGGTTACCTGAGTTTTGATATCGGGGGGGGGGGGGGGGTGCTAACATGGCCATAAAAGCTCTTCACAAAAGACTCCAGAATGAGGTTTAAATGCCACTTCGAGACTCCTTGACAGGTCTGAATATGGGATATGGTACTCAGGTGACTGTTAAGGCCTGCAGGCCTCCTGTTCAGTTATTGAATGATATTCTTTGAATATTTTCAATATGCAGAATCAATTTGTAATAGAAGGAAAAAAATAGAAAAAAGAAATCTTTGCCCTTTTCAAGTGTTAGGTTTATACACACAATAATCGTGTGTACAGTCTTGAGTCTTGTACTTGCACTTTGTGTCTATATTCATCAAGAGGATATGTCAAGGACTTCAGAGACCAAACTAAGTAGTTCATTATGATGACATGATTCATTGAGCTCTGTCATGTGTAAGTACCAGCTGTGTTAAGTCCCTACTATTCCCCAGAAACTGTAGATAATATTCCTTCTTGGACAAAGTCTTGTATCATGTATCACTGATTTCTGTGTGAAATTAAAAAGGTGTTTTCTTTTGGGTGAAATACTGTCAGGGCTTTCAATAGGTAGCAGCAGACGATTACTTGCAATTCAAAGATCAGAATTCGCAGGTTCGAATTAAAGAAAAAAAAATGAATAAAATTATTAAACTGTTATTTTTTCGTTCTTGTTTATAAACTCGCTCAGAGTTCTTGAAGTGTTTAACCAACAAAGCAGGACAATATGTACTGTAAGGAAAAAAGTACGTTTTTTTGTAGGACTCACAAAAAAACCCAACACAATTTATGTATTAAAAAAGATTGCTGAATTATGGATTTTATCATCCTTATTGTTATTATAATAAGTGTTCTCTTTCAAAAACCAACGAAGATACACCCTTTCTACACTACTGAAAATAATGCTTGGGCTGCTTATCTATTTCACAAGCCTGTCTCTTATTCTGGTTTTATTTCCAAAATCGGGAGTTCTTCTTTATAGAAGGCTTTGTGAACCTTTTAATCACCAGTTTAGATGTCGGACTTCAAAACTTAACGATGCATAGGCAAACTGGATCTTTATAAATTAAGTTGAAATATATTGCAGTAGAACCTCGTTTTTACGTTCTCCATTTATTAAGTTATACTCCATAATACA
This sequence comes from Ostrea edulis, assembly GCF_947568905.1. Classification (NCBI taxonomy): domain Eukaryota; kingdom Metazoa; phylum Mollusca; class Bivalvia; order Ostreida; family Ostreidae; genus Ostrea; species Ostrea edulis. The sequence goes on from NC_079173.1 coordinate 31,033,373, forward strand.
TTGAAATTTTCAAGTACAAAATCATTTCTTAAGGTTGATCGATCCTCATGTGATGTCATAGGTTTTTGCAAAAATCTTAATAAATTTAACTTTGCACATGATAGAAATATATCTTTCTAATGAATGCTATTCACTGGATATAATAAAATATCTGGTAAACTAATAATACTGAAAAAGTTTATATTTTCCATAGATAATCAATTATTTATGATTTTAAAAATGTTGTCAAGGGCAGTAACTCCTATGCTGGAATTTCCTCTACTGGATGTCTATTATACATTGGTTTCCCTAATATCCACAATTAATCTATACACATTTATGAATTAGCAGGGTTTTTTTTAAACTGTTGATATTTAAATTTTGTCATTTCAACAAGTTTTTATCTATTTTTATTATTCTGTTTTACGAAAATGTGTGATTTTCTGATGTTGATGCATACTTCTGTTTTTGTATGTCTGACATCTTTAAAAAGGTGGTGACATATACATTTTCTTTGGTTATTAATTGAATTAAACTATACTGAGTGGAAATTAATAAAGTTTTTCCACTTTTAACCCTTAATATTGATAAGTCACATGAGGATGGAGCCACCTTAACAAACCTATATCCCAAGATGCAGCTACTCGGTATTACGTTGTAAAAATTCTCACAAAAAGTAATAAAAAATTCTGTTATAGTTCAGATTTTATACTAACCAGAGTGCATATTTACAACATCCTGGCATTGTTTTGAACCGGAGTCCTGAACTCTGTCATCAAAGTTCTTTTCAAATTAATAACTAATATGTAGTACTGTCTTGGACTTTTCATTAGACTCCTTCAGTTTAGTAACACTGAAGCTACAGGGGCTGCAGTGAATAGTTGTAACAATGACAATGGGGGGCGGCGACAAACAACGACAGACTCATTGAACATCCTTCCTTTGTGTTTACATGCAGTCATGTAGATCAGATATGATACATTTTGTTTTGATTTGTCAGTTTATACTTTATATAGTATGTGTATTGTTAAATTTTTGGGGTAGCAATGATGTATATTATTGAAATTTGATGGACAGATTAATCATACTTAATCTGTAAAAGACATACCTTTATATGTCCCCGTAACTGAAGATTCAGGGAAATATATGTAGTTTTGGTTTTTGTCTTTAAAACCTTTAACCTTAGCCATAGCTTTTGAATGGATGGTGATAGATAGAGCTGTCATAATTCACATGTGTATTTCTTGTGACAAGACCTAACTTTTGATACCAAAATTCTGAGATTTAGATTAAATTTTGTGGAAGTGGCTTTGAATTAATATCCAATTTTAGAATTGATGATTTTATCTGAGGGTTGATTGGGTTGTTCCATTATCTCTTATTGCATGTTCTGTTATCTGTGGGCTGATGATGCAGTGAATTATTTCCCTTTATCTGTGGGCTGATGAAGCAGTGAATTATTTCCCTTTATCTGTGGGCTGATGAAGCAGTGAATTGGTTCACTTTATGTGTGGGCTGATGAAGCAGTGAATTAGTTCACTTTATGTGTAGGCTGATGAAGCAGTGAATTAATTCCCTTTATCTGTGGGCTGATGAAGCAGTGAATTAGTTCCCTTTATGTGTGGGCTGATGAAGCAGTGAATTTATTAGTTCACTTTATGTGTGGGCTGATGAAGCAGTGAATTAGGTCCCTTTATCTGTGGGCTGATGAAGCAGTGAATTAGTTCACTTTATCTGTGGGCTGATGAAGCAATGAATTAGTTCCCTTTATCTGTTGGCTGATGAAGCAGTGAATTAGTTCCCTTTATCTGTGGGCTGATGAAGCAATGAATTAGTTCACTTTATCTGTTGGCTGATGAAGCAGTGAATTAGTTCCCTTTATCTGTGGGCTGATGAAGCAGTTAATTAGTTCACTTTATGTGTGGGCTGATGAAGCAGTGAATTAGTTCCCTTTATCTGTGGGCCAATGAAGCAGTGAATTAGTTCCCTTTATCTGTGGGCCGATGAAACAGTGTAGTACACACTTCATCTGTGGGCTGATGAAGCAGTGAATTAGTTCCCTTTATCTGTTGGCTGATGAGGCAGTGAATTAGTTCACTTTATATGTGGGCTGATGAAGCAGTGAATTAGTTCCCTTTATCTGTGGGCTGATGAAGCAATGAATTAGTTCCCTTTATCTGTTGGCTGATGAAGCAGTGAATTATTTCCCTTTATCTGTGGGCCGATGAAGCATTGAATTAGTTCCCTTTATCTGTGGGCCGATGAAACAGTGTAGTACACACTTTATCTGTGGGCTGATGAAGCAGTGAATTAGTTCCCTTTATCTGTGGGCCGATGAAGGATTGAATTAGTTCCCTTTATCTGTGGGCTGATGAAACAGTGAATTAGTTCCCTTTATGTGTGGGCTGATGAAGCAGTGAATTGCAGTTCACTTTCATTAGAATTTTCTAACATAAGATAATTCAGGAAGTGCAGGTAACATCAACACCCACATAGCTAGGGGAGATGCTTGCTGTATCTTTAGAAGTTCAGACTTTGAGGAGGTAATAGATAGATTTTGAAGAAATGTGAGAATTACAAATAATGTTAAGTATCTTGCTGGAAAAAAAAGGCAAATGATTCTAAAATATATGGAAGCACTTTAGAATTCTATGAGGGCTGATATTCGGGATGCTTAAAATTTATCTTAGGTAACTATGGCAATAAGTAGTATTGAAGTATGCAAAATTGTCCATAACACTGATTATCAAAATTCTTTTAATGTTTTCAAAAGAAAAAGTAATAGTTATCTTGATATATAGATAGATCAGCTGTGGTAGCCTAACATCTACATGTTTTTTCATGTGCAAAGTAAATATAGGCATTACATAATGAAATGTCAGTTGACAGTAGACTTAATTTATGTTTTATTTAATATTTTATATTTAAATACTCAATATTATAATCTTAGCAAAGTCTAAAAGTTAAAAAAATTCTCATAGATATATGCAGGAATACTAAAGTGCATATAGCCAGTACCTGATCCTATTTTGTGAAGCCATAAAGGAGTACATATATATGTATCGTAGAGGTTTTAAGGTAGTACTCTACATCGTCATAATGGCTGACTTCCTTTAAAAACATGGATGAAAAAATCGATATCAGCAATATTTGACTTTTCCTTTTTCCATTTAAATACCTAACCGAGTAGCTCAGTAGGTTTGAATACTGACTGCTGAACTGAAGGTCGCAGGTTCGAGTTCAGCAGGGGTTTTAAATTTTTTTTCAGATTACCTTCTACTAAAACTGTATTTTTTGACAAAATAAAGTAAATTTGAAAATTTTCAACTTCAAAATATTGTTGTATATATCCTCCACTTTTCATCCACATGAAATTTCTCTGGTGTAGCATACCTCCTTAAGAGATTCATGTTTAATCGGTGAAAATGATGTAGGCACGTCCAAAGTTTTACAATTTACTAAGCATGTTACACTGCTGTTGAATGCCTCAATACATCAATCTGTTGAAGATCGTTGATTAAAAAAAGTACAAAATATTCAGATACTGCCGTAATGTAGAATGGCAATAGCAAAGTTAGTGGGCACCGCAATCATTCAGAAATAACATCGCAATACATACAAGTATTTAGAGGTTTGTATTGAATTTTTGGGGAAATTGGTAGACTATGGATTGAAAAATGAGGCAGCTGGATGCATATTCGATACTCTTCACCAGATATTCTTGCACCTGTAACATATCTTCCCGAATAAATGGATGTGTTTATTAACAAATCAGAAACCTGGCATTTGATTTACATCAGCTGATCACTTAATGGATTCAGGTGTTGGGGTTCTGAACATTCTGATAAAAACATTATTCCTGAGGAAGAATTATCTTTCTTTCGTCTGTTATTAGAGGAAGGAAGAGATTGAAAATGACTAATAAATTAACTTTTAAGAAGGAGTAAAAATAAAACTGCAAAGTTTTGCATATCTGAATGATTAGCTACTTTGAACTTGGAACATTGCTTGTTTAAAACTTTCTTTTTCTCTTTTTTTTTGACAGTGTTTTTATGATCTGTTACGCATGATCACACAGAGTAAGTCAGGTATGAGAGTCGGTACTATAAATCGACGAATAACATTACCCAGTCAACGACAAGTTGACAGGAAAAGTAAAGATTTAAAAACCACAGACAGTTCCTCAAAAGGCTGTTGTCTCATCTTGTAACCAACCCCATATTCTCATACCATAACCATTTTTGGAAAGGCACCACATCATAGACTGAAGATCATAGTGATTTAGTGACTGTGATTCAATACTGTATGTATGAGTGTAGCTGAGGTACATTGATGCTAAAGGATGTATTGAATGTTCGACAGCAAATGATAAACATTGAAGTGTTAGATAGACTTTAGAATTGTAGGATATTGTTAAGTTTAATTTAGATAGCTAAAATCATTGAAATGTTTGTTTGTTTTTTCATTCAAACATCACTGGACATTTTAAATGTGTACTGTTAGGTGGTGAAACATGTGCACATATGACAAAATTTACTGTAACATATATTTATTTAAAAAAAATTAATTATTTTTGTAACATCTCAATACATCGTATATAATTAATTCATAACATCTTGATACATAGTAATTAACAAAGAATATTGATTGCATTTACTATGATTTGGATAAAAATATTTTTTGAAAATAAATTCATGTTTTACAGAATGAAAGAAATTTATATATGATGTTCAATTTTGATTTATATACAGGAATTTCCCAAACACATAATAAACACATTGTATGCATCTTGAACATGCTTTGCACCATTGAATAGTACATACCCATCCATTTCCTCATGAATGTGAATTTAAATTGAAAAATGATTTAGTTTCTCATTTTTATGTGAAAAAGAAATTACTAGTATACTTTTAATGTGATTAAGGACTAACTCGTAAAATTAATGTACATATAAAATAATACAAAGATTGAATAAATATAATTTTCTACATCCCACACTGCAGATCGACCCATCCTCAATCTCCAGGCCTTCATCTTCTGACCCTTCCTCAATCTCCAGGTCTTCATCTTCTGACCCTTCCTCAGTTTCCAGGCCTTCCTCAATCTCCAGGCCTTCATCTTCAGACCCTTCCTCAATCTCCAGGCCTTCATCTTCTGACCCTTCCTCAATCTCCAGGCCTTCATCTTCTGACCCTTCCTCAATCTCCAGGCCTTCATCTTCTGACCCTTCCTCAGTCTCCAGGCCTTCATCTTCTGACCCTTCCTCAATCTCCAGGCCTTCATCTTCTGACCCTTCCTCAGTTACCAGGCCTTTGTCAATCTCCAGGCCTTCCTCATATTCCAAGGCTTGCATTGTAGTTTATGCTATTTATCCATTTTTTTTAAAAATGCAGTCAGTTAATGTAGGTACAGAAGATCTCGACTGAAGATGAAAGGTGAGAGTCTCATAAATACAAATGATATATTTTTAGTTTTGGGGATACAGTGCAGTACAGATGTGTGCGATGTATTTCTAGTGACGGGGCATTGGAAAAATGAGCTGTTTATCTAGAGTGAAGTCATACATGTGGGCAAAACTATCGGTTTTAGCGGACTGTATATATATTCTTAGAGCTGTTGTGATACTTTTGGGCACTTCTTTTTGTCAACACTGGTGTGAGCTATATTTAGCTAGACCGGTTTACTGTTGGATTTAATGCTCATCATTTTCATGAACATGTCCCTATAGTGCAGACCCAAAAAGATTTTCTCTGATTTATTTTTGAAGAATTGCTCTTTTCTTGTATTGAGCACTTAGTACAGTAAAGGAGTTTTAGGCTGTCTTTACAGTGCAAAGGACTTTGTATGGCATATTGACCCTTTAAAGGGAATCAGTGTTTTGAAGGAAAGTTTTATCCTTTTTGATAAACAGTGTATGCACATTTTCATGTAATAAATAGGTTGGTAATTCTAATGTATGAGTCCATGAATATCTGACTTAAAAACTTAGAACTGACATAGAATGCCTTGGAGATCACAATTTTTGTTATTGTAGATTCCTTACTTTATGTGATGACTTGATATTGCAAAATGATTTGTTGACATCAAATTGAGAGAACATGATTATGCAAGTGCTTTGTTGATCTAGAATTTTTAGCTCACCTAAACTGAAGGCTCAAGTAAGCTTTTCTGATCACCCGTTGTCCGTCGTCTGTAAACTTTTAATACTTTTGACTTCTTCTCCAGAACCACTGGACCAATTTCAACCAAACTTGGAAAAATCATCCTTGGGTGAAGGGGATTTAAGTTTGTTCAAATGAAGGAACATGGGGAGATAATCACAAAAATGCAAAAATAGGGTGGGGTCATTGAAAAATCTTCTCAAGAACTACAAAGCCATAAAAGCTGAAATTTTCTTAAAAACTTATTGACATTATGGAGATTTAAGTTTGTTAAAATCATGACCCTGAGGGGTAGGGTAGGGCCATGATAGGGGATAAAATTTTTACATGCGAATATATAGAGAAAATCTTTAAAAGTCTCAAGAACCACTGGGCCACAAGAGTGGAGATTTACCTGAAAGCTTCCTGGTATAAAGTAGGTTAAAGTCTTGTTCAGATCATGGCCCCCCTTGGGTAGGGTGGGACTACAATAGGGGTTCAAAGTTTTACATGCTTATATATATAGGAAAATCATCTTATTTATAGCTAATGGACCAATTTCAACCAAACATGGTACAAATTATCTTTGGGTGAAGGAAATTAAAGTTTTTTTTAAAATAAAGGGCCATTCCCCCTTCAAAGGGGAGATAATCACAAAAATGCACAAATAGGGTTGGGTTATTTAAGAATCTTCTCTAGAAGCACTAAGCCAGAAAAGCAGAAATTTACATGAAAGCTTCCTGACATAGTGGAAATTCAAGTTTGTTAAGATGCAAATATATAAGAAAAATCTTTAAAAATCTTCTCAAGAACCATTTTGCCAGAGAAGTTTACATTTACAGAAAAGCTCCCTGACATAGCACAGGTTTCAAGTTTGTTAACATCATGGTCCCTGGGGTTAGGGTGGGGCCACAATAGGGAACAATGTTTTATGTGCGAATATGTAGGGAAAATCTTTGAATATTGGCCAAGTTATTCAAGTGAGCGATATGGTCCATGGGCCTCTTGTTGCATGTATTTTAGCAATGTAAGAAAAGAAGCAAGTAGTTTTATTTTGTGATTGACACTTTTTGCAAATTACACAATAATAAATTCCCTGCCTCTATTTAGAAATCTACAGTAAATGTATTACATTTCAATGGAGAAGCAATGACAAGCAATAAAATCCTTCATTTGTGGTGCAAAATGTATTTTTCAAATTTTTTAAAGTTTACATTAATTTTCAAGTTTTAGAGGTCCAAATTAGGCTCTTAACATACCAATCTCTCTGTATGACCATGCATTTGTCTAATGTGTAAACATTCTATTAGCAAATGGGTAGAAATCTGGGGCCCGTTTTACAAAACAACTTACGACAAAGTCGCAAGTCTTAAATTGTATTACACAGTTATTACTTTGAATGAATGAAGTAAAACTTTTCTAAGGCTTAATTTTCAACATTTTTCTTAAAAAAAAATTTGCATTTGAAGTGAATGATCGTACAATAAACTGGTAAATTCCAGTATGTAAAGTTGGTCGTAAGTCGTAAGTTCTTTTGTAAAACGCGCCCCTGAGGTGGGTAGTTTTGGATAAGAAAAATTCAACTCTAGATGATTATAGTTTTCTGAAATTTCTGATACATGTTACAATGCAAGAGCTATACCTTTAAGTCTTTAGTTTTCATTGTGGAAGATTGACTTCCTTAAACTGCCAGAAGATCTTTGAGATCACGATCTTCAAGATCAGCATATCATTAACCAGTCCTCATGACAGCATGTTTGAACTTTTAAAAAATTGAACAATTTGTTCACAGGCAATCCTGTTCGGCATTGACTCGGTCAGGGAGCCATATGATAGATCTAGAAAAAAATTATTTTATGGAGGATTTGGAGGTTAAAATGTGTATTAAAACTGTGCAAGGATTATGCATTCATAATTGTCTATTTTTTTCCCCATTTCAAAATCAAAGTATATTTTATATGATTGATAAATTGAATTGTCCAATTTCAGGTGTTTTATGACTTAATGCGAGCCATTAAAGACAAAAAGGCAGCAAATGCTCCTAAAGATCCCGTCCCAGAAAGCACGACAAAATGTTGTGTAGTCATGTGATATGTTTGGTAAACTAGAAAACACGCTGAGCTTCTTCAGTTCATATACCTCATTTAGTTCTATTCCACTCTCACACTATACCTGATTTGTAAGAAATTCATGTATGCTATCATAAAAAATACTATTTTTTTCTTCAGAATATGGCATGATGTTTTTTCATTGAATTCAGTTGATTACAATGCCTTCTTTTATCATATTTTTGCGTATTAGTCTTATAATGCTAAAAGAAATTTGTTTGATCCATGGACAATAAAATAGTCAGAATAGGCTTTATACAGGTGTCAAAAGACAATTTATTCCTCAATTTTTATCGGGGTTGTCGGAAAGGGAGTGGGGCAGGGAGTAGATGTATTGGGTGTAATCGCCTCTCTTCAGCTCTTTACAAACAGCAATAATTATGGCTTATGTACATTTTCAAACAAAAATAATTCATTACACAATTTAAAATACATTGCATGTTGAGTGACTTGATACAAACACATATATTTTGTTGTTGCAAAAGCTGTCAAAGCTTTGGAAATTTCTTAGACTTTGCCACATGTACCTCCACAAGGGATTCCCACTTGGCCCAATATGGCCTTAGAAGTACCCTAAGACCCTGTGTTCAGTCACTTTCTCTCTCTCTCTCTCTCTCAACTGACTCAGTCTACAAATATGGGAATATGAATTGGACTTTGTTTGTATTTTTCTTTTTTAAAAGCAGTTACCAATGCTATTATTCATGTTTTGCATATTTCTTTCAGAGAGTGACGGTATTTTTGTTATGTTTAAAGTGAATATATCATGTTATAATACATGTATTATGCTTTGAAATGATGATGAATGGAATAAAAATACTCTCATACTTTTCATCTTTCTCAATGATATCCCATTGTGTCAAGATGCTCAGAATCGCTGTTTCAACTTGTTAGAATACATTCTTCATAATAAAGATTTTTCTCTTTTCTATTTGTGTCATATTATATAAGAAATTTTATTACATTGATTGATAATAACATATGCATACATGTATCTTAATAAATTCACATGATTAAAATCTCATTTGCAATATCAATGACAATATTTATGTACATATGATCATTTTATATTTATTTTCTCCAGGTATTTTATGATTTAATGAGAGCCATAAGAGATAGAAAAATGGAAGCAAGTCGACAGACCAATGGAAAGACTAATAATAAAAAGAACAAAAAACGGAAGTGTACAATTTTATAACAGTATGACTGAAGAATTTCTAATGGAGACAAAGCTCTCTGTTCATTGCCTTTGACAAACATTTATAAGAAACACAAGAGAGCACAAATGATCTTGAGAGGATGACCTTCAGCACAAGCAAGATTACTTCAAGGTCATTTGCATGATGGATTCAACTTTTTACTCAAATCAACTGATGCCGATTTTATTTTGCAGACATGTATAGAATCTAAGTTGCTGTGTAGCTTTACAAGCTTTTACAATGATTTTATAAAGTTCACACCTATACATACAAACTATTTTTTATTTATGTAGATATGAGAAATTGTGTGTGTGCATGTGTTCAAATATGATATTAGTACAATCTTCATTAGAAAAGCTCCACGATATGGTACCTATATAAGAGCTTATTTAAAGTACAGATGAAGCACCAATTTTGAAATGATTATTTTTTCTGAGGTACAATTACTTGATGTACTTTATGCAGAATCTGTGTTGTCATGTAAATCTGTATGCATGTATATTAGGCATTTTTCATAAAGAATTGTTGAAAACAATATTAAAAGTTTTCACATTATTGGAATTGAGACGTTTTGTTAAAAAAAAATGTAAGCAACAATGGCTTCAAAGGTCCTGTAAAATACATGTATAAATGTATGCAGCAATGCTATTGATGGTGTTTTTCTTGTACATAAATCATCAGGGCCATACATTGGGTAATGTTTATTGTATTTCAATTGGAAAATTCTGTATAAAATTCCTGCCAGATACTTCATTCGCGTAGAAAGGGTAGAGGGGGGAGAAACTACTTGATTGTCTTAATTATATGAATGCTTGTTGATTGTCTCAATGTTCATTAATTTTTTTTTTTTTTTTTACTTTCATCAAATTTTTGGGAATTATGCTGTGAAAGGATGGGCTAACTGCGTGTCATATATGTGGAATACATTTTATTTTATTCCACAATGATATATATGTAGTCCTGTGATGATTTATAAAGTATGGGATTAGTCTCCTTGCTTTAGTAGTAAAAGAAAATAATGTATGTATTGTCCTTTTACTACACAATTACACGTACATGTTTCTCTTCTCAAGTTCTAGTGCTGTTGCTTAAATTTGAAACTGGAAATGGGCAGAACAAATCAATGCATTGATGTGGTGGCAAATCAAATTAAAAGAAATGTAAGTCATATTTAAAGAATTTTGACTTCGATGGGAGTATAAACAAAGACAGATGAAAAGTTTCAAGAATGTTTCCATGAAGGGGGGTGGTAAGGAAAAAAATCATTAAAAATTGTGAACCACTATATCAATAGACACCCTGCATCAAGAGAAAGTACGTTTAATATTCTACAGAATGAGCATTGGGATGGATTCTTTAGTGTCTAAAGGTCACGGTGCTGGGGTCACTCTAACAAGAAATAAAAACTTGATGCATAGTTAGGAAAACCAGAAAAGAATATACCAAAATTGTGTTTTCACATCCCCAGGCTTTTGCCTGTAGGATGGTTCCAAATTAGCTATATTGTGTTAATGTTACATATTTTATGTTGGGAGAACAGGAATTTTTTTTCTAGATTTCATAGCCCTTGGGACTAGTGATACTTTTAACTAATACCGGTACTCAGGTGACCGGTAAGGCCTGTTGGTCTTTTGTCACCTTCATATTTAGTTTTCTCTCTTTTGATGCCTAGACTGTGCATGCCTATTTAGCGGAACTTATACAGGCCTAAGTCTGAAGGGTATGGAAATCTGAAGAAATGCTTTAATGAAACTCCTATCCTTATCGCATATTTTAGGATCTATGAAGTTGGACAGAATAAAGGGAGAACTTTTTAGTTTTAATGACTGATGGAATGCAACTTCCTTTTACAATCCATTTCAAATATGTTGATATCCTCCCCAGGGGCCCAGTGCAAGGGATGGGGGGTGGGGTGGGGTGGGGGGGGGTCACAATCTCTATTTTTGGCTATTGCACATTTTTGCACAAAGTTTTGGAAAGGATACAAGCATTGCCAGCAGGTGCATTTGAACTTGATGAGGTTTTCCATTGTGTGTGTTAATGAGGCTAAGTATGTACATAGTAGTATAACAGTTCTGTAGAAACAGGACAGCCAAATGCCTGTACATTTCGATTATCAGATAAATGTACTCAGTACACTATGGTAAGTCATCCATTTATTGGTACTGTGGGTACTTCACAGTAGTATTGCTTTGTAAATTTACTTACTTTTAATTTATTCATTATATATGTATTTAAAAAAACCCAACTCTATACACATTTTGTGCTCATGTACATTGTACCAGTAAACATAATTTTTTTTATGCGTATTGTGTGTATATATGTAGAGGTAAATCAACAAGTTCTGGGTTTGATTCTATATATCTGGTAAATCAATCATTCTGGAATGAAATTTTTTTTAATTTTGTGCGCCATTATCAACGCAGGATGGTTTTAAATCGGATGAAAATTAAAACGTGTTTTCTAGCTGGTGACTAACACCACAAAGCTGCTCAATCAGAAAGGAAGAGGGATCTGAATTGCTGTTGAATTTTTTTTTTAATTTTTTTTTTTGTTATGTTGTTGTATAACTAAAGCTATAACATAAATTTTTGTTTAAAATTGCATAATATTTGAAGGCATTTCCCATTTGATTTCATTGATATATATTCTTAAGAAAGTAAGTACATTAATTTCTAGATAAAAATCCTTACTAGCTGAAGTACTCCAGAGGGTAATGACACGGCAGGTGCATGTAAACAAGCCAAAGTAGTGTCCCTTTGGTTATAAATGCTTGTTATATTTAAAAAACAATTGATTTTTATGTGTCATGTTAATTTTTTAAAAATCCCACAACAGCTGAGCTACATGTCGATGTAAATGATTAGTCATTAAATCTAGTGGCTTTTCTGTGTGTATCTCATTACTGACCCATTCTTATGTACATTATTATGCCTTCCATATGCATCTGAAATACATGTATACTTTAAAATAAAGACACTGTTAATTGCGTAGATGTTTTTGTTGGTGGTTTTCTGAGATTTTGGCTTTAAAGGCTTCCATGTTCTGTGATGCCTAGTTAGCACATCTACCTTTTTACACCCGTGCTAATTAGCACATCCACCTTTCTACACCCGTGCTAGTTAGCACATCTACCTTTTTACACCCGTGCTAATTAGCACATCCACCTTTCTACACCCGTGCTAGTTAGCACATCTACATTTCTACACCCTGCAAAGAACCCACCAGGTACAATGTATGACTCCTCGTGTAGAAAGTTATGAAACATTGCTATGTAAAATCATTACCTTTTAAGGAGGTACTCTACATCGTCATAATGGCTGACTTCCTTTTAAAACATGGATGAAAATATAAATATCAGCAATATTTGTCTATTCATTTCAAAAGTCATCGCAAAGCCGAGTAGGTAAGCATGTCGACCGCTGAACTATAGGTCGTGTGTTTGAGTCCAGCAGGGGTTTTAATTTTTTTTTTCCAGATTGCTGTCTACTAAAACTGCATTTTTTTTGACGAAATAAAGTAATTTTGAAAGTTTTCAATTTAAAAATATTGTTGTACATCCACTTTTCATTTATATCAAATTTCTCTGGTGTAGCATACCTCCTTAAGGTAGCCCAGGTGGTATACATACAGTAATATAACGAAGGCTCAAGTGAGTATGGGCTCATATACATTTAGACCAAGTTTGGAAGGTTCATGTTATATTGTCAGCACCCTGGTCTCAATTTGTTGGATGCTGCAGCTTAAATCTCCTTGGTATAAACTTGCCTGTTGGGGTTTACAATAGCTTCTCATTCCCTGAATTTGTTACCACCACCGAATCGAATTGTATACACTCCCCGTACCCATACAGCGCCACCTACTTCGGCGCATGCTCATCTTCAATCTCGGCGCCAAGAAGTTGTTAACGATTTAAAGAAGTCTAAATTTCTTTTGCGGCAGTGTCTTTTTAGAGTCGACTCGCGTAACGAGCTACTCCTTGGCATCGGGGCCATCCTGCGGATTTTCCTCTTCACCACCACCCTCATACCAACTGAATATATACCAGCAGAAAAAAAGAAACTATTTTTTATTAAAAACAAAAGTTTTCTTTGATCGCTCTTTAATCTTAAAGGCAGAGTTTAATATACTAAACGCGTGTTTAAGTAAGTCAATTTGTTAAAGAAAGCGTTCCATTCGCCTTGATGGCCACAGCACGCTTTTCTAGAGTTTCGAGCCTAAGCGACACGCGGTTCACTAGTAATCGATTAGAATTTCTTGCATTCATTGGCAGTATTCAATGTATTGAAACATAAAAACACTGGTTTTAGAAATAAAGTATTTTGATGGAGAGATGCCTCGCGTGATTGGAAATGGTTGTTTGCGTGCTATTTGGATGCTGGAAGAAGGGATATCTCGAATCAATGTGGCAAGGCAGTAAATGCTTTACGGAGACGATACCAGCAAACTGGCAACGTTCGGGACCGCCCACGATCAGGACGCCCGCATTGGACGTCAAGTCGGCAAGATACGTATATGTAAGGATGTCACATTTGCGTGACCTATTACAATCGGCTTCTTTGACCGCTAAGCACCCCTGGGCACCGACAGAGAAGTCCTCGCACCGTAAGAATCGGATTACGAGAGGTCAACATTCCGTCCTCGACGTCCTGCTATCCGCCCTGTTCTGCTCTGGCGTCATCGTGTTGCGAGGTTATGGTGGTGTTTATAGGAGACATCGTCGTTTCAATGGGCGCGCTTAATTTGTCTACACCGACCACAAAGTGTACACCTTTCCGTAGTCAAGTGCAAAGGTGTACACTTTTTGGTGTACATCTTCTCCACTCTGTAGGACCACCGCGGTGGTTTAGAGGTTAGAGCGTTCGCCCCGCATGCGGAAGGCCGGGGTTCGAATCCCGGCCGCGACAGACCTAAGTCGTTAAAACAGGTAGTAACAGTTCAATCGCCAAATGCTCGGCATCAGGTGTGAATGTCACGGGTCCTCGGAGATGACCTTAAAAACGGATGCCCCGTGTCACAGTAGGTGTGGCACGCTAAAGGACCCTCACTGCTGTAAGCGTCGAATTTGAAGCCTTCACTGGTCTTGGTGACGTCTCCATATGAGTGAAAAAATTCTTGAGAGACGTTAAACAGGATACAATCAATCTACACCCTTTACAGGTATGTGCTGGTAAACGCAACGAAAAATTCAATGTGGCTGATAAATGGTGAGATGGAAAATTTGCAGATGTTTTTCTCCATTTTTTGTTAGCTGTAAAGTATATAAGAGAATAATATTTCGTACAATCGTAAATTAAATAAAAGAAAAAAATACTAGTTCGGCACCAAAAATTCAACAAATACATTTTATTTTAAAAAGTCTCAAATTCTATATAATCTAGTTTGTAATTTATTTGTATTAAAATCGTTAATTCTCCTATGAGCGTCTCTTGAGCTGCTGAATGTCCATATTGAATATACTACACTAAACGGAATTGCACTTGGGTATGAAGTGTAAGCCGTCTACACCGGGTGTACAAGGGTGTAGACAAATCAAGCGCGCCCATGATGATTGGGCGGAAGTTCTGTTTACAGAGGAGTCGAGATTTCATCTCGACAGGTCGTGCCGGAGAACGTTACATCGACGTCTGCGTTATTCAGCGCCGCCAATGTCGGCGAAGAGAGCGTTATGGTCTGGGATGGAATTACAGGACAAGGAAGGATCCCTTTGGTAATAGTGGAGGGCAATATAACCGGTGTACCCTACCGTGACAAAATTGTACGTCAGCACGTCATTCCATTCATTTATATAACAACCAGTGTAACGTCATTCCATTCATCTATAACAACCAGTGTAACGTCATTCTGCAGCAGGACAAAGCACGACTGCACACAGCAGCAAAACGTGAATAAGCTACCCTGACCTGCGATGTCACCGGATTTATCGCCTATAAAACATGTAGGGATTAGATGGAACGACCTGTACATTTAAAGCCCCCGCTACGTTGGACGCTCTGCGTCGTTCTTTATTGCACATAACTATAGTGGAACATCTGCATAACCTGATTCGTTGAAGGCGTCGTAGTTGTGAAGAATGCATCGGTGGAAATGTCGGTCATACACGCTATCAAACTTGTGAAACTTTTTTGCACCCCCCCCCCTTATTTTCAGTGGCCGATCGTATCAACCATGATAGACATAATCCGTGATTTGATGTTTGAATTAAAAGACAATGCATCATATTAAATGATGATATATACATAATGTATAACATGATATAAAGTTACATACTATTTTGTATGTGAATCTATGAATAAAATTTTTAATCAACAGTTTCTTTTTTCCTCTAGTATAGTTTGACTGACAGTGTATGTTAATTGTTTTGTTAAACGAAATCTTGTCGTGCACATACAATTCTCAATAATTTCAATGGAATACACACGTTGTTTGTGAAAGAAAGTAAAAATATGTTAGAATCGGGCAATGATAGCGGGTATACAACTGAATACAGTTGGGAGAAGATGAAACTCTACACATATGAAAGCAGACACTATGTATCTGTTAATAAAGTTATGTATGATATAGTCAATTTTTAGCCAAACAGTAATGGTGAAAGGCGTGTGAAGTTTTTCGAAATAAATGTTTTATCAAGGACTTCATATTACTTGATATATTGCATTTAGTGGCGATTCCTAACAGAATTTTGATGAAAATATGATATCTGAAATGAATTCTATATTCGTTTTGTGTCAATGCATAAACAATGAACGAGTTAACATCATTTGTAAACATATTTCGCGTGGTACAGTTGCGTAGGAATATTTCTGTAAACAAGATGAAGGAAGTATTTAAAGACTTTAAGAGAATAATTTGTATCGATACCTGCTACAAATTGTGTCCGGGCTGTTACTTTTTTGTGGCGGGCTTTTGATATATGACATGTACCGAGTGATCACCAAATGCAAATGTTGATTGATTGTATATTGTTTAACGTCCATCTAGAGAATTTTTCACTCATATGGAATTGTCACAATTTCCGATGTTCAAAGGGCTGCAAAATTTAGGCCTATGCTCGACGCTTATGGTCATTGAGCAGGGAGAGATCTTTATCGTGCCACACCTGCTGTGACACGGGGTCTCAGCTTTGCGGTCTCATCCGAAGGGCCGCCCCATTTAGTCGCCTTTTCGACAAGTAAGGGGTACTGCGGATCTTATTCCAACCCGGATCCGATGTGTATTACCCTGGATAGTGACCTTTGATCTTGAACTTTGGCTTACAGATAACTTTTGTGTCTTATGATGTAAGCTTTTGTGGGTAGATGTATCTTGTTCCTAGTTTGTGACCTTGAAATTCTAATTCTACAAATACTGGTAATACTTTGTATGTAGACTTTGTTTTACCATACTTTTAAGCTTATAAGATGGTACTGTATTTTCCTTCTCTTGTTGGAAATCCTGGACGAGTTGGCTCTGAGGCCCTTCAGACCTTTGATTTATGTTTCCACATCATGGGTAAAGATTAAGACATGCGTCTAAGAGTTCTTAAGAGGCGAATGTCAGCAGAGCTCCTGGTAATGAACAGGTATCTCGTGGTTCTGGTAAGAGCCCATCTTCGCAAGCCGAGTGACCGATTCGCTTACTCTCGTCTTCCCCTTGGCAGATTTGGTCGCATATCTAAGCCTTCGAAACAGCGCACTTTGACTTTCCACGGCATCCAATCAAATCGCGCCGTGCATACAGTTTGGTTTGAATAATGGCGGCCCCCATGTCTAGCCCGTGTTAAAAATTGTCACCTTTGTCATGTCATTTTGTCTTTTAAAAAAAAGATGGACGATTTTCGAAGAAGGTTTTGAATTTACAGCCAACTTCTAGAGATAACCGATCATGTACCTCACCCTAATGACGATAAAGGACGGTATGTGCTGGAATAATTACTTAACAAACTCAGCAAAATCGAATACGATGAACAAGAGTAGAAACGTTGAAGTCTGAAAGACATGCTTTGATACGTGATTTACGCCTTAAACACAAAGGTGACATAGGCGTACAGCAAGTATGCACACATAAATAAAAGAATCGTTCTGTCAATATATAGATTTGTCGGCAAATAGTAACGCCGAATACGCCGGTTTCGAGATACGTCCGGGTTATTTCCCTTTGGAGAACTCGTACATAGTAAAGAGGCGAAACAAATTATTTACATGCGGGAGTGAGATAAATATTCATCACTGCGTAGGTGAATTGTACTCAGTTTCTCTTACGCTGTTTGATCACCCGAATTCGACTGATACACAAACTAAGTGATATCATAAGTATTAAGGGAGTAATCAAATACATGGAATTCTTATCATATCACGTTATTTCGTTGGTCGTCAGTACCATATCTAGGATATTACTTGTTTATGTTTCCACTTTAGTAAAACATTTCTTTCGATTGTATTTTGTATTTCCCACATTTACATATTTAAAGAGAAGCCGCTTTTAATACATTTTATCATCTTCTTCACTGACTGTAGGTCCACTCTGTGTCACTTAGGCATTAAAAGTTCCACTAAATGCACCTCCTACACAGAAGAGTTAATATCTCGAAACTGGCGTATTCAACGAACCCCCGTTAAATGTAATGGCTGATGACGATGATACTTGCATTCATTTAAAAACTTCGTCTCCAGACAAACGCCGCTCTTGGCAAAGTGAACGCACTTGCAAAAGTTCTAGGAAAGTACCCCGCGTACCTGACAGTGTTAATGTGAAAGCTGATGCACCTATATATTGAGGAGGAAGATGAGGAATTGGAATGAATTCCAAAATCTTGGGACAATATGATTCACAATGTGCAAATATTCTTGGCATTGAAGCTAAAGAGCCTCAATAGATTGCAAGGAAATCCTTTTTATCTTAGCTTTTCTCTGGTGTGCCATAAAGTAAAACCACACTAATTAATGACCCTAGTTTACCAAGAGACGACATTATAGTTAATGCTTAGGAACAAGAAGAAAAACACTTGCCAAAAATTGTTTCCTTAAAAAATTGACAGAGATATCAGTCCATGTGGCCAGATGAAAACTTTGGTAAGATATGAAAAAAGCCCCGATATAGACGCATCAGTCAGTGCTTATATTAGTACAAATAAAGGGCTTAAAATGATCATGGCCCCAGAGAGGCTTTTTTCGACATCTCTGATTCTATCAGCATTGTCTGAAATTTCAGATGACGTTTTGTCTCAGTTGTAAGGAGGATTAGCAAATGCCGTTGTAGATATTGATGAATATTCCAGATTCTGCAACCAAAATTGAATTGTGAAAAGTGCAACCTGAGTCTACCTTTCAACCATACAAGTTTCAAAAAAGGAAAATATAAGATGCCCCCAGCCATTCATATGAAAGGTGAAGATTACGAACAGTGATCAATCTCATAACTTCTATAAGTAATACAAAATAGATAGTTGGGCAAACACGGACCCCTGAAACACCAGAGGTGGGATCAGGTTCCTAGGAGGAGTAAGCACCTCCTGTCGACCGGTCACACCCGCCGTGAGCCCTATATTCTGATTAGGTAAACGGAGTTATCCGTAGTCAAAATCAGTGTGCAAAAAACGGCCTAACAATCGGTGTGAAACACATCAGACAGCATATCAGGGAAAACAAACATTCTTGCAGATCTTCTGTCTCGAAGATGAAATATATTTCCAGCAGATTGCACAGACAGTTGCACAGACAGTATTCAATTTGTGGGACAGACCATAGACTTGTTCGCAGATCGATGGAATTGTCAAATTCAGACCCTTGTGCCTCCGTTCTTAGACGAACTAGCTCTGTCAGTGGATGCCTTGAATCTCAGTTGAGAGGGAATAATAGGATATGCTTATCCTCTTGTGAACATAATCCCCAAAGTACTGCAGAAAATTCAGTCATCAAACTGCATCATAATACTGATAGCTCCTTTTTGGACAAGATAACCATGATTTCCAAAGCTAGCTCAACTACTATTAGATTACCCAGTAAGGCTTCGAATGCTGCACAACTTGATAAGCCAGCGAGGAGGAAGGTTGCTGCATCCAAATATAGAAATGTTAAAACTGACAGCTTGGAATTTATCCACAAACAATACACTAAGAAGGGTTTTCTAAATTAGCGTCTAAAAGAAGCAGCTTCTTGTAGACGAAATAGTAGGAAAAAAACCACCCATTCAATAACAGACACAGGCTTTATTTTGATTGGAACCAGGAAAACGATATTGATACCTTTCAAGCATCCGAACCTCAGATAGCTGGATTTCTAAGGTTCCTTGTCAAGAAATTACAAGTTGGAACTATTGTAGGGTACAAATCTGCAGTTGTTGCTGTTTATCCTGGTTGGAATAGAGTAGGTGTTGGTCAGACAGAAAGTTTAGCGAAACATTTAAAAGTATGAAAGGTGAAGATAACGAACAGTGATCAATCTCATTCCTATAAACAGTACAAAATAGATACTGATTAGTTGGACAAACACGGATCCCTGGACACACCAGAGGTGGGATCAAGTGCCTAGGAGGAGTAAGCATCCCCTGTCGACCGGTCACACCCACCGTGAGCCCTATATCCTGACCAGGTAAACGGAGTTATCCTTAGTCAAAATCAGTGTGCCAACAACGGTCTAACAATCGGTATGAAACACGTCAGACAGCATTTGACCCAATGATACATGTAGGTTGTATTGACGAACTAGATCGTTATAACGACCATAGGATTTACGAAATGCTGACTTTAATCGAGACTGTTGAAACCCCTGTACCATCAACTTGTTTGTCAGTAGCTTGCCTCGATTTAAAAACTGACTATACGCAGAACAAGCTATTGCGTATCGAATCAGTTGAGAGATATAAACACCATATGCATATTTATTGTTTGACCTCCAAAAGGAGACATGTCCCAACATGGAATATAGGTTTTGTTTTATAGAAACATCTCTTTGAGCCTTTAGATCAGGTAGATGTTAAGAGACATTGTTTTTAGTGGCTGCTGCTTCAGGTAGTTGCTTACATGCACTTACGGTTGATGAATGACATATAAGGTGGGACAGAGATTGTGATAGTAACGTGTTCGAATGACTTTGCGCAGTTATACAATGCGTTGCGAGATGAAGGCCTATATAAAGTATCGATGTCGAGTAAGGTCATTCTAAGCCATTTTCACGAAGTGCATGTAGCACAGATTTTTTTCCTTTTCCACTCTTAAAATGACGACTTATTGCGGCGAGTGTCGGAAATAATGAACTCTAAATCATAGGGAACGATGGTTTGTCTTAAAACACTAATGATGGGACGAGACTAAGTACGGGGACCCGGATCAGTGACCCATTGGAGTCAGAAGTGCTGGTATGTTAATATCCGGGAGCAGGAACAACGTCATGTCCTACCTGTTGTAATGCGTGTCACCTGTTTTGTAAAGTCTACACCGTGTTGTGTGTTTATGTCGTGTCACTGTGTTTTATGTCGTTAAATTCATATTAGCCGGATCCAGAACAGAAATCGCCCGATGCTCACGGAAAGATGGCAGATGTTTGAACACTTTGAATTGATTATCAAATTGATTTATTATGGATACTGAATATATACATGTAAGTTGGTAAAATTTAATCAAAACCGGTTCTAAAACTCGAAAGAATTAGCGTAAGTGTTTAATATACATATGTATTCTGAAACATCGATACAATTTTGAGTTGACTCTAGGTTTATTATTTTCAGCAGTTGATTTCATTTCTATCGTATATCTTTTCTTGTAATTAAATGTTTTGTTCATTGCAATTGGATTTGGTTGTGTTTATTTGTGTAATCCTAGCGATTCATAACTTTTCATGAATATTGGTAATTACAGTATCATATTTCATGACATTTTGGTGGCAGCGGTGGGATCGCATGAATAGCTCATTTATTCACACTAAGCAAAGTGGGTAGAATCCACTTAAGTCCTAGTAAGTACCAAAGTGCTAAAAGTCCTATTGCAGTTTTCAAGGTTGTATTTTGGTTTAGTCTGTTTTGTCTTTGGTCATGGAATTGTCTGAGTAGGTTGGTGAGCGGATCAAACAGGGCGCGGATCTGGCTGACTGTTTGGAAATGTTGAAACTGTTAAGTGAAAAGGAGAAAGAGGAGAGAAGAACTGAAAGAGAGGAGAGGAAAAAGGTAACACTAGAATACGAGGTGAAGGTTAAAGAGCTAGGTTTGAAAAAGGAGATAAAGTTAGCAATGACACACGGAATTAGTCTGGTGGTAGTTCGACAGTTCAAAAGTCTGATGTAAAAATTCCTAAGTTTGAGGAAGGATAGTGTAGATGTTTTCATTTCTACAAGTGGGAAAAAGGCTGATTGGGTTATTTATTTAATACCGCTATTGACAGGTAAGGCATTATAGGCATACTCACGATTAAGCGATAGTGATAGTGGCAAGTTTGAGAAAATCAAAGAAGCTCTAATAAAACGGTACGAGCTGACGTCAGAAGCATAGAGGGATATGTAGGCAAGACAGGGTTTTGATGAGTCGTGTAAAGACTATCATGTACGCATAGCTGTCTCATTGATGTGAAAGAGAGGAAGTATACGGTCATTTTAACAGTTTGTATGACTTGATGTTGAGGGAACAGTTACTCAAGTATCCCGAGAAAAATTTACAGGAAAGGGTACATGAGCACAAGACAAAGAATGCGAAGGAAGTGATAGATTTAGTGGAGTCCTATCAAGTTGCTCACAAAGTGGCAATAGTTGCAGATGGTCGGAAAGGTGTAAATGATCATTACTCTGCAGGGCAGTAAAAGGTAAACAAGGTTATGTAAATACTCAGGGCAAAACAAAACAAAATTTACATTCAGAAAAGAATTTTTTTAAACAGACCTGCAAGATATATCAAAAGAGACTGTCCATTGCAGAAACGGAATATCGAGACACTTCTCAGACCAAGAAAGGAGGTACAGTGAATTTGTGTTTTCAGAACAAGGATTTGTCGAATCTGTAGGAAGAGGCAAAATAGAGGAGTACGCAAGTGGGCGTTTGTAAAACTTCCAGGTGCGCGTCCTGGTGTTTAACATGACACACTGTCAGTTCCAGGTTTGGATATATACAAAGGGATCGTTGAGGGTAAGAATGCAACAGTTCTTAACTTCTTAGAGATACTGGATGTTCAACAATTTTTGTCCACAGTAGTTTCGTCACTGATAAACAGGACAGATAGAGATCGAAAGATAATTCTTGCGGATGGAACTGAGAAGAAATGTCCAGAAGGGTGCGTAAATGTGGAAACATCCTTTGTGAAACTCTCCAATAGCAGATGTCATTCTTGGTAACGTCATCCGCAAGGTTGAGAAACTTGATAGGGCGGAGAAGATGGATGACTGTGTGGCAGTTCAGACGATATCTCAAGTTCATCAGGAAGTTGAGGTTAATCAAAACAGAAGAAGGTTAGTTCTGAACCTGAATTTAAGATTAGGAACACAGAAACTTTGGTCAAATTGGAGGAAGTAGACAGTGCTGTCTGAACTACTAATTATGTAAAGTTGACCGAATATTCCAAAACACAGAATGCCCTCTGGTGGTTCCATAATAGTGTAACGGTCAGCCGGGTTCGATCGCCAGTGGCCAGTTAGCTCAGTTGGTAGAGCATCTGACTAGAGAATTCAGGGGATCCAGGTTCGAATCGCGGTCTGATCCGTTGCATTTTCTCCCTTTCTGTTACATTTGGTGCCGTGACCAGCCCCTGGAACAGGTGAAAATGCCTGCCAGGGGATAAAGATCCTGGATTGATGTCTTCAGGTGCGAAGACATTTAAGAAGGAAGGAGTGTAACGGTCAGCCGGGTTCGATCGCCGGTGGCCAGATAGCTCAGTTGGTAGAGCACACGACTAGAGATTCCAGGGGGCCCGGGTTCGAATCCCGGTCTGGTCCGTTGTATTTTTCCCCTTCCTGTTACAATCTAATGAGCGAGTGTGTAATGAGTATCAGGTAAATAGCTGAAAGTAACAAAATGATACAGATATGATATAGTGATACAGAATTGTAATATATGTATATATGACAAAAACGAGTTTCCGTATACAAACAAAATAAATGCTGACTTCATAAGAATGTAAATATGTTGAATACCGATAGAAAAATAGAGTTACAATAATCCTTTCAAATGAATATATATATAGATAGATAGATAGATAGATAGATAGATAGATAGACAAATGAAGTAATGAGAACACCATCATACAAAATCGTCGCTCATAGAAACTTTAGGAAATATAATTAAACATTTTCTGTCTATAAAACCAAAATATATTTACATAATAACAGGCCTTAATTAACCCCAAGAAGTAAGGAAAATATTTTGAACCAGTAGTGCACAATGACAACCAAACAAGCGCTCTGCACGAGAATACAGGGGCAGATAACTATACTTCCGATAAAGAACTTTAACAACGTTAAATTACGGAATGTAGGCAAAGAGAGATAACTCTAAAATAAAATAAAAAACAGGCTGCACACAAATCCTGGTCTGGCTAGAGTAAGGCAGTTGGTTACTAAGATGGTAAGGGACAACCTGTCATACTTTACTGTGAAGAACCATATTTTAACCTAAGGTGGGTAATGATATTTGTCAGATTGTTCTCCCGCAGGAGAATAGAAACCCAAATAGCTCACGACAGCCCTATGTCGGGACACCTAGAGATGAAAAAAACTAGGAGCGTGTTGCTATAGATTTTGTTGGTCCTCGACTGCTAACTGACTCTAAGAACAGGTATATTTTAATGTGTGTATGTAGTCTGGAAGCAGACCGGAAGCAGTAGCACAAAAAAAAACCAAGAGGCAGAGGCAGTGACTGATGCACTGATGGGTATATTTGCAGGGGTATGGGTTTCGGGAGAAATTCTATATGATCAGGGTAGTAACTTCATGTCGGAGTTGATACAGGAGTTATGCAAGCTCCTACAGGTCAGTAACTTAGAGAGTTCACCATATCATCCTCAGACAAATGGTCTGGTTGAAAGTTTAATGGCACTTTGAAGAAAATGCTCAAAGCTTACGCTGTGAAAGAACCAACAAAATGGGACAACCATATGTTCTCTTTGCATATTTGGAAGTTCCAAATGAGACAGTCCCGTGGGGATCCAGGTTAAAATAGGTCCCTAGTGCCCTTTGCTTGTCGTAAGATGCGACTAAATGGGGCGTTCCTTCGGATGAGACCGCAAACACCGAGGCCCTGTGTCACAGCAGGTTTGGCACGATAAAAATCCCTCCCTGCTCAAAGGCCGTAACTGCCGAGCACAGACCTAAATTTTGCAACCCTTCATCGGCAATGGTGACGTCTCCATATGAGTTTAAAATTCTCTAGAGGGACGTTAAACAATATACACCCAATCCAAATGAGACAACTGGGTTTTCACCATTTCAGCTTCTTTATAGAAGACAGGTACGTCGCCATTTGCAATCTTGAAAGAACAGTAGGAGGAACCAGAAGAAAGTCGGGTATCAGTTTTAGTTATCTGTTGGAGACTAGAGAAAGTTTGAATGAGTGTGCATAATTTGCTTGAAATGGTGAGAAAGTTGAAAGAGGAAGACAGAAGATGTACTATTATTGGAAAGCGCATAAAAGGAATTTTGAGGTAGGTGAAAAAGTGTTTGTACTTTTGCCTTCAAACACATCCAGACTTCTTGCTCAATGGAAGAGTCCATTCGAGATTACTAACAGGGTAGGCAATGTTGATTAAGGATATAAAGAAACAAAGAAACTGTGTTTTATGTAAACATGTTAAAATGATGGTACGATCGCACGAACCTGGTGGCAGGGGGAGAGAAGTCGGAGGAAATTCTCACAGCAGTTCAGATTTTGGGAAGTTTGTCACAAAATAACCCCCCCCCCCCAGAATTCATTGCCAAGGCAACAGCACCACTTGAATAAAAAGGTGGGTTTAATCAGATGGTTTTGAGTCAAAGTCTTGAAGGTGTTAAAATATATGTTATCTGATTATTCGGATATTTTCAGTAACATCCCGAATAAAAGAGAATAATTCTTTCTCTACATACGTAAAATTGCGGACGGATGTACCGGTACGTAAGAAACCCTACCCAGCACCTTACGCACTACGGGACAAAATGCAAAAGGAAATCGATTCTATGATGAAAGAATCATCGAACAATTGACTAGCCCATGTTTCACCCGTGGTAATGGTGAAGAAAGAGGATCTTCACTCAGGTTATGTTGTGGATATCGTTGAATAGCATCACAGTATTTGACCCCAGACCTATGCCCCGCATTGATGATCTTTTGAAAGAAGTAAGTACAGCAAAATTGACTTAACAAAAGGATCCCATTAGATGAAGACGCGAAACAGAATAGTGAGTTTGTGACGCATATGGGACATTATCAATTTATAGTAATGTCCTTTGGTTTGGTAAATTCGCCGTCAACATTTGTTCGACTTATGCATTTGTTCCGGAAGGTTTGCATGATTTTGTTCAATATTTTATAGATGATATTGAAATCTACAGTGACACTTGGGAGAAGCATCTTGAATATATGAGTGTTGTTTTCCAGGGAATTAGGGAAGCGAATCTTTCAGCCAAACCTTTGAAGTGCAGTTTTGGATTTGATCAGGTCGAGTTTGGGAACGGTATGGTTACTCCAAAACGGAGTAAAGTTCAGGTCATCAAAGATTTTCATATTTCCACTTCTAAGAAACAAGTCCCAGTCATTTCTTGGCACTGTCAGATTTTACAGGAAGGAAATTTATTCCTAACTAAAAAGAATAGTTCGTCTCGTATAGTTTGGCTTCCTATTTATTCATCAGAATGCATTTGAAAGTTTTAAGGAGGCGGTGACAAGCAAATTAGTTCTACGGAGTCCAGAATTCAACAAGTTGTTCTACTTACATACCGAAATTCACTGTCCCCTGGATATACAAGAAGTGGGGTCAGGTGCCTAGGAGGAGTAAGCATCCCCTGTCGACCGGTCACAACCGCCGTGAACCCTGTATTTTAATATTTGCACAAGCTTATTTGTCATTGTTGGAGATGAAAATGGATACTTAAGTTCAATTAAAAAGTTCAGGTAATGCTGACAATGACTTGTTGCCTTGGGGATTCACTGAATTCCTCCATAGTTGTTGTGACCTTTGGTTGTGCCGAGTTTGGGTGTTTCATTTTACATCAGTTTTACTTGCCTTCTCATATCTGACAATGTACATTATAATATCACTGATGGCAATAGCACTGCATCTACAAAAATAAAGTTTGATCGGACAGCCACACAATGATGACTGTACAACACCTTTATTCTCAGACATGTCAGATTCAAGGCTTATCTTTAAAATAAATAAAAACTAGTTCTGATTCTAATGGGGACCGTTACAGGTGTTCCCCAAACATCACCATTTAAAAAGTAGTTTCATTGAGCTTCTTCACAACCAATCATATTACATTCTAAGTTTTTGCAGTATATATCTATGATGTCAATGAAAGGTGAAGATAACTTCTATAAGCAATACAAAATAAAGAGTTGAGCAAACACGGACCCCTGGATATACCAGAGGTGGGATCAGGTGCCTAGAAGGAGTAAGCATGTCCACCGCCTACACCCATGAATTTCATAATGTTTGCATGGAATATAAGAAGTTATTGTGATTTTAAAGTCGTCTATTCAGAATTCAGCACACGTGTATGCAAGCACCGACTTTGATGAAAAACCAAAAACGCTATGGTCTTTTGAATTGTAAACTTTCAAAAGACCATATACGCGCATCGTCTGCACGTTAGCATTTTCTATTACATCATTCCATAGATACGTGCTGTAAATATCAACTCATTCGTTTTATTCATAAGAGAGTTGCAGACGTTTTAGTATTATCCAATCAAATCAAACGAAGCACACGCGCATGCGCGTGCAGATTGGTCATTTTGAACATATAGATAAGTTAAGGGTTTTCATATCTATAGATGATATAAATATCAAACGATTTCAATGAACAACAAAAAAGTTAGACTAATTCCGAAGTTAGCGTATCAAAAAATGCAATAATCGTGTATGCATGCACATGCAGACAAAATTACTGTTGTTCTGTACACCTACAAATAAAAGGTGTAGTTTCTGAGAACACTCGTAGACAAAAAGGTACCGGAGAAAGGTACTAAAAAAGAGAGAAGAGACAGAGTAAAAACAAAACCGTATGTTCCAAAATTTTGTTTGGGTAACATAATTGAACAATCGTGGTAGGGAATCCGTGATGTAAATGATAGAGATCGGTACTTTAAATGCACTTGTTTATTGAATACATGGCGATTCACTGCAGGTACTAGTATCGTTTTTCACCCCATCCACCCCACCCCATTCGTGCCTAGAAACACAAAGCAAGTTTTATGCATAAACCATTCTTATTTTCAAGTATGCCTATATTTTCAGTTGAAATGAATGTCCCTCATCGACGCTTGTACACCGGGGGTTATTCCACTTCTTCTTCCCGTCTACATGTAAGTGCCGGAAACAACTGAAGTATTTTCGCACTTTGCGCAGTGTAAAAGTGCCAACAACATATTTACAGTAATGAGTAGTTAAGTTACAGTGGTGATTAAAACTAGATAAAGGAAACCTGCTGCTTAGTACGTGTAGGTGGACCGGGACAGTTGAATCTTGAAGCTGTCCAGGCTGACTGCTACCACCAGGGGACCGGGCAGGCTGTTCCACAATCTGATGGCTTGCGGGAAGTACAAGTTACGGTACACTGATGTTCTTGAATGTGAGACCTGGAACTTAATGGAGTGGCCACGAGTACACTGTATAGTGATGTCAGCTGTAGATAAGGAGCAGGTGGTACGTCAACCAGGTCATACACTATCCGGTACATCATGACCGCTCGGGCGTTGTTTCGTCTGGCTTCCAGCGGTCTCCAGTTTAGCTGGTGCTTCATCACCGTAACACTGCTGGTTCGTCGGAAATCGCCTGTAGCGAAATGTGCTGCTCGGCATTGGACTGCCTCAATCGGGTTGATGCTTCCTTTCTTGGCTGGGCTCCAAATAGCTGATGCATATTCCAAAGATTGTCTCACAAGTGTGGAATAGCATTGGGGCTTGATGTTTGTTGAGCATCCGCTGATGTTTCTGCCAAGGAAGGACAAGGTGTTGTGTGCCTTTTTAGTTACCTTGTTGATGTGGTCGTCCCAGCTGAGGGTTTTATGGATATTCAGCCCCAGGTACTTGGCGGAGTCAACGTTGTTCAGTACCTGTCCGTGGGTGGTATACTTGGACTACATAGTGGATTGTAATTCGTCAAACACGAAGCGAAGAACTCTCTGACTCCACTGCTACTTCAATTTTCAGGTTTATTTGGTAAACCTTCCACATAATAGATTGATAACACTATCCAGAGTCCAGTCGATGTACCCGGAAGTAAAGAATATCGCGATATCCCGTCAATCACATAACGAGACTTACTTGATTTACCTGTGTTACTAGTGCATCTATTATTAGTAACAAAGCATGTTCTACCTGATATTCTACCACCTCGCCACCAGTCAATCATTAATTCTGTACAGTCTTACTCAGGAGAAACATGTTCCAAATTGTATTATTTGATTTGATTGAATATTGTTTAACGTCCCTATCGAGAATATTTCACATTCATTTATGGAGACGTCACCATTGCCGGTGAAGGGCTGCAAAATTTAGGCCTATGCTCGGCGCTTATGGCTTTTGAGCAGGGAGGGATCTTTATCGTGCCACACCTGCTGTGACACGGGACCTCGGTTTTTGCGGTCTCATCCAACTTGTATTACAAAGGAACAATAGCCATGAAAGTCAAACATACTTTACAAAGCCTAGGACTGTATGTGTTCAGAGGAAAACGTGGTGGTATTAGAAAACAGATTCATACAGGTCAAGATAACTGAGACAAACAATGAAAAATGCGTCAACCACGTAAATCAATTTAACTTGATATCAGTAGTAAATTCATCACCATGGAATTTCCCTGTAATATTGAACACTCGATCCATCCATTTGAAAATCGACGAACTTCAGTGCACGCGTGTGTGTATGTGTAAACAAAATAGTGTTGATGTTGCTGTTACAACAGAAACATGGCTGAAATCAAATATTCATATAGAGTCAGTATCACTGAATGGATACTATCTACCACAGTTCAAATCCCGTACGAATTGAAAAGGGGAAGGAGTGGCTATTTACATCAAGGACAAGATCCCATTCAAATATTGGGGCAAATGAAGTGAGGATAATTTGGAGACTAAATGGATCACCATTTAACCTCAGCGCCTCCCACGACAGGTCTGTGATCACTATTGGAGGAATCTAACACCCTCCAGATGCAACAGATGGGTCCGTGATATCTCACATCCTGGTTACTTTGGCGAGGATCCTTCAGAAACATTCAGAAGCAGGCATAATTCTGACAGTCGATCTGAACCAGCTGAAACATCACGCCCTCATCAGCAGTCTAAATCTTAACCAGGTAGCGAAAATACCAACAAGGGTGAGAAAGATTCCAACCAACTTGAAAATGTATTATAAGAATCTGTTTGCGATAGGAGCTCTCGGAACATCGGATTGCACTTCCATGTGAATTTGAAGCACGCAAACCAAGTGTTGTTCACGGAACAGACATGCTACTGTGAGCCAAAGATGGAAATTGCGAAAGCACTAAAGGATGTCAAGTTGAAAGTTCTATATTCCTTAACAACACGTGAGCAACAATAGGAATTCTTCAATTCAGTCATCAGTGAAATCATGGACAGACGTGTACTCCTCAAAACCAAGATCATACAAACCATGGTTGACTCAAGGCACTGGTATCTAAACGCCAATCAGCCCATTTCAGAAGTCACACCTTTGCAGAAAATCAGTAGACGAAATATACAGATCAGACAAGAAACAGTGGTGGAAAACGGTAAAGTCAATGTTAGAACTAGGTACGAAAAACTTCATTTTACAGAATTTAGCTTACAACTGGCTTAAAGGAAACATCACAAAGCTTGTAGACGAAATACACAATGCGTTTGCATCAGTGTCTAGGGATCTGAAACCAATCCCAGTAAATTCATCATTACACGAAATGAAGTGGAAGAACGGCTTACCAACATTAAAATATCCAAAACCATAGGCCCCGATTCCACTCCAAACTGGATTTTGAAAGAACCATCGAGCACCATCGCAAAGCCAATGTGCGCTATAATCAACAGCTCCATGAGAAAACGTTTCACTCCAGCAATCTGGAAGAGGGCAGATGTGGCCCCTATATCTAAAGTAAATACTGTAACCAGTCCTACAAAAGAACTCCGACCAATATCTCTTACACCTATACTCACAAAATTACTGGAAAAACTCCTGTGCAACATCTAAGAACAACATTCCCTAACATCGATCCCAAACAATCTAATGTTCTGAGTGGAAGCTCGTCCACCCAACTGTCTAGTTGCCAAATAAATTATTACTTTTTAAAACGGAGGTTACATTTTAAAAATATCAACCGGTGACTGCGGTAGGATTTTAAAAAGCATGATTGAATATCACTTTCTCTCACACACGTGCACAAATTGTTGCTTGTAATAACTTTCAACTCACATTGGAATTTGCCGAAGAAAAGGTTATTTTTGCTCGCATGGTTACGGGTATGGAGATCCGTAGTGGCAATTGAAAAAAAAACCCAACTAAGTATGTACACTGCTGGTGAATCTGTTTGAATTAATGCACTCATCAATTTAATTAATGAGAGCAATAATTGATTGAATGCGTGCATTAATTCAATTATTGCTCTCTTCAATTCAATTGATGAGAGCATCAATTTAGTAGAAATATTGCTCGCAATAATTAATTTAGAGCTCGGTATAAATATTTTTTTTTAAATAATAATTTATTATGTATGAAACATAAATGGATTAGGCAGCAGGCTTGCAGCCTATATAAGCCTTCTCCAAAAAGGAATTAATAATTTAAATTAAATTAAAATTAAAATAATAAATAATTTGATGATCTCTTTAATTCAATTGAAGATATCTTTAAATCATTTACAATGCTTTTGTATAAGGAATTAATGGGCACATCAATTCTTTTAAAGAGAGCAACAATTCAATTAAAGGTATCATTAATTCAATTGTGGATATGTGGAATTGAAGATATCTTTAATTATATAATTGCTCTCTCTCTAAAAGAATTATTGCCCTCTTCAAATGAATTAAAGATATCATTAATTCAATTGAAGAGAGCAATAATTGAATTAATGCGCGCATTAAATTATTGCTCTCTTCAATTGAATTGTAGCGTGCATCAATTCAATTGTTGATATCATTAATTCATTTAAAGAGATCATTAATTCAATTAAAGTGCGCATCAATTCGGCTGAAGAATTAATGCTATCATCAATTCAATTAATGCTCGCAATAATTCAGAATTGAAGATATCATTAATTATTTGAATAGATCTTTAATTCAATTGTTGCGCCCATCAAATGAATTGATGACATCTTCAAATAATTGAAGATATCTTCAATTATTTGAGTTTATGTTAATTTGGCGCTCCATAGCTTTCATGTAAATGTAAACTTCTGTGGCCCAATGGTTCTTGAGAAGAAGATTTAAAAAAAGAATTCCCTATAATAATAATAATAGCACCCTTTTCATACACTATGTACGCTCAAAGGTGCTTTACAATGCATATATACCTTACAACAGAATGTTATACACATAATACACAGAAAATAAATAAGCAATGATATAAAAGGCGTTATCACATGTAAACAGTCCGTAGCTGTACCTATCCTGATTGTACATATAAAACATGAAAACACAAGATACCATAAATATGCTAATAAGAATAAACATCAGTTTCAGGGCGTAATAAAATAATGATAATAATAATGAAATACACACACGCACACACAGCATATAATGTCTCAGTTATAATACATTAAAACATATATAGATTTTTTTAATATATATATCTTTTTATAAAACATCACAAAATGGTACTCGAAAACAAAAACACACAGTCAAAACAGATAAGATAATCTTAATGCACTGAAACAGCAAACACGAATGACTGAAATGATAGAAACTAGTCCTGGAAAACTTGATTTTAAAAAAAGTGTTTTCATTGTCTTCTTGAACGCACACAGTGTTCTACAGTCCCTTACATGTTCTGGAAGGGCATTCCACAGTTTTGGAGCTATTGTTCTGAAACACCGATCCCCGTACTTAACGGTTCGACTTTTAGGAACAACTAGAGTGACCGATTGTTTTATAGACCTAAGATTTCGGGTAGGCTTATATACCTCTAGTAATCGTTTGATATATATTTGTATGTAAAACTTTGATTCCTATTGTAGTCCGACCCTATCCCTGGGGCATGATTTTAACAAACTTGAATCTGTACTATGACAGGAAGCTTTCATGTGAATGTAAACTTTTCTGGCCCTGTGGTTCTTGAGAAGATTTTAAAAGATTTTTCCAAGATTGATCACTGTTCGTTATCTTCACCTTTCATTTATACATGATTTGAACAATCTTGAATTTGCACATTGTCAGGAAACGTACATGTAAATTTCAACTTTTCTGGTCCAGTGGTTTTTGAGAATATTTCTAAATGACCCAATCCTATTTTTGCATTTTCGTAATTATCTCCCCTTTGAAGGGAACATTACCCTTTATTTGAACAAACTTGAATCCCCTTCACCCATGGATGATGTGTACCAAGTTTGACTGAAATTGGTGTAGTTGTTCTGGAGAAGAAGATGAAAATGTGAAAAGTTAACAGAGACAGACGACGGTGAGCCGGTGATCAGAATAGCTCACTTGAGCAAACTATCAGACCCGCCCTACATAACGGACGGTATTTTTCAACTACCCAAGTATGCACCAATGAACACTTAATGGTATATCAACTAATGCAATCCCCAAAATCTGATTAAAATTTCAGCTTTACAAAGGAATATTGCTTGATGGCACACCTAGAATGAGTGTTTCTTGTAAACCGCCATAGCCTCGGACGCAATCTGTTCATCGTATACTTGGATACGGGATCAATGATTGCCGAACATATATGGGTTGCTGAGACCGAGGTTGCGTTCAAGATCATAGATATCTAGGTCTATTGAACGCGCTGTATGAACTAAGGCTTGTTATCTCTATGTAGGGCTAACCACAGGCTCTCGACGTTTTAAATATCTATAATAATAAAAAAAAAAAAAAAAGTGTCTTCCTGTACACATAATATTCACGCTTACAGGAAGACAATTTTATTATTGTAGATATTTAAAACGTCGATTGTCTGTGGGGCTAGCCTACATGTTCGTTCAATTTCATAGCCACGTAGCCGTTACGATTTTTAACGCAGTCCTGGGCCATAAGTAGATGGAAACAGACTCCCGGAAGTAGCTTCACATTTCGTTTGTTTGAAAATATTACAACGTGTCATGATTGATTTTAAGTAATATAGTAAGAGATAACGAAGAAAATGTGTTTCTCAAATTAATTCTTGATAATGAATTGACAAATTTGTCACTTGCGCAGTGCGCCTCTTTCGCTTTTTTCCGAACTGGTGACTTTCGAGGAAGACAATAATTCATGACCTGACATTTTCTGCTTCCACTCTGGTTTAATGAGCTTATATAGAGACCCTGAAGCGCACTAGTGGAACGGTGAACGAACATTGAACGGTTTGGGAAACGAACGGTATTGTTTGGGGAACGAACGCTGAACGATTTGAACGGAACGGTTTTCAGCGAGAATGGAGAGGTTCTCATCGAGAACGGAACGCTTTGAAATAGGTAACGAACGGCTCTCGTCGAGAACGGAACGCTTTCGGGGCCAATTGATGGGAACGAACTGTTTGGCCTCAATTCCAAACTCTGCATATCTGACACTCTCAGTACTTTTTATTCATACATAGACATTGCGGAAAAGAGAGAAATTTCTTGCATAAATAAAAGTTGAATTTCTCTCTTTTCCACAAAGTTATGAATATTTTAAAATGGAGGGAAGGATGACGTAAATTAATATTTATACGTGCTTTAAATTCCACACGGGAATATTTTTTTTTATATGCATGTATCTAATATATATAATCAATAGAAAACCACGTTTTTATTTAAAAATCCCATTAGATCATTTTAGGTCCGATTTCAGTAACACTGTCACCCTTAACTACAAAATGGTATGAATTTTTTTTTTTGACAACTTAATTTTGATGGTTTAAAAAAGAAGAAGAAAAATTCAGTTTGGTCACGTGTTTCTTGTAAAAAAAAAAAAAGAAGAAAGATTCATAACTATACAAATGTACATCACACAGTATATACACGCGTTAAACCGTTTGGTTTTTTAAATCATATTTTACAATTCTAAATAGATCAATACATGTATTTGCAATTTAACAATGAATGATAATTAAAAAATTATTTTTCAGAAATCTAGAGGATCCATTACGTATTGGAGGTGCAGCGTAAGAAGTAAATCATTATGGTGTAAGGCGACTGTTACTCAACGGGGAGAATTCTTCAAACCTGGACCTAATCCACATCAGCATGCAGCGAACCCAGGTTTGATGAAGAAGGCTAAGATACACGCAGAAGTACTCAAAGCTGCAGCAGCTGCCCCTTACCAATCAGCAGGAGACATCGTTGACCAGAAGATGCACGACATCCTTACTTCAACTGACTTCAATCTGCCCAAGCCATCCCTTCTCATCAGAGCAGCCAATCGATCGAGTGCGACAGAAGATGCGACCCTCAGAACCAAGCGACCTCAACTTTGATATCGACCATGACTACTTGGACGATGGCGACGTTTTGCATGTTGATTCAGCCAGACACATTGTGTTTGCCAGTCGAACCCAACTCAACATCCTCGAAACGGCACGCACATGGTACGTTGACGGCACCTTTAAAGTTATCCGCCACCCATTCGTGCAGCTGTTTTCCATTCACGTCTTCCTACAAAAGGATGGCTTCTTGAAACAAGTCCCTCTTCTCTTCGTTCTGATGTCTAGGCGTCAAAAGACATGATGTAGTACGTATATATGGCACTCGAGACACATTTATCAAATGTAATTCATTTCTTATTTTGAACTTTAAAAAAAAAAAAAAAATGTCTTTTTATTTTAGGTATCCCAGCATGTGAAGACACTCGTTCCTGATGCTCGTGTCCAGTCCTTCACTCTAGATTTTGAGGCTGCGATCTGACGTTCCATACAAGAGACTTTTCCAGAGGCAGACGTAAAGGGTTGTTCTTTTCACTGGAGTCAAGCAGTGATGAGAAAAGTTGCCAACCCCGGACTTCGTGCAACTTACCATCAGCGCAAGACAATCCACCATTTCATCCGGAAGCTACTTTGACTGCCTTATCTCCCACCAACTCACATCATTCAAGCCTTCGACAATCTCAGCGCAGCTGCCAACACCCAACCACTCAGGAAGCTTATGATATATTTGTCCAAAACCTGGATGCACAGCAGTATTTGAAACATCAGGCAGTGGTCCGTCTTCAGACAACCAGTGCGAACCAACAATGACACCGAAGGTATTAATTTGCTTTCAAAATTTCATGAAAACGTATTTACATTGTACATGTATGATAATTTTTACTATGCAACTAATACATAATTAAAAAAAAAAAAAAAAACGTTCATTTTATTTCAGGTTGGCATCGACCTTTCGTTGGAAAAGCTGGAGGGAACCAAATTCACTTTTATCGCTTGGTCCCAGCATTAAAGAAACAAGGCTCCAGAGTCCGTCACCATTACGATGAGACTGGTAGAGGAGCAACAACTTTGTCGCTACCAACGAGAGACCTACCACCGTGCCCAAGGACGACTCAACACTTTGTGGGATGACTATGAAGCCAAGAAAATAAAAACATCGGCATTTCTATCAACTGCCGCAGATTTTTTCGCCAGGCCTATTCCTGTCGACGACGAAATATTATGATATTTGCTTATTATAGTGAACATTTTTAAAGTGATAAAGTAGTTCACGGCTGTTTCCTTAATTGCATGTCACTTTGTTTTGTAGAATTGAATGAATCTATGTGCTTTAATATAGTATTATATAAGAACCTATAAAATCTTCTGTTTTTGATAAATCTATATTTGTAAGATTGCTGGCTTTACTCCATTATAACACAACACGTCAACAGAATGGTGCATACATGTACTTACATTCGATTTGAGTACAACTCTGAGGAAGCTCTAAGCATATTCGAAAAATCTTGAGCATGTACTCCATTTAAGTGTGAGAATAATTTTATAACCTTCAAGGCAGACTTAAATGTTCAAGAGAAAAGTGAATCTTGGGAATAATTAACACTTGAAATGTACGTTACACATAATCACTCATATTGCGTTAGTTTCTTTATCAATTACGTATATACGAAATTATGCTGCCAGAATATTGAAAACATCAATGGAAACAAAGAATTGGAGCACATATTTCATGTGGCTAGAAAACTACTCCTTAAACAGAGACACCATTTTTTGTCATAGTCTTTTGTAATCATTCAAAATATTGCACGGTATTTGTTTTTTATGTAGCTTTCTCTGTGTATGAAAACCTTGATATTATTTCAGAATAATGATTATTATCATTAATAATCATTATTCATCATCCAAACCGGCCCCAACCCCCGATTGTGCCTATGGGGAAATAAAAATCGGCATGAAAATTACATCATTAATATTATTGTGAATAAGAAGACAGTAATATATTTAGCCTATGGGCCGGATCAACTGGGGACTTCAGGACGTTCCGTCTTTAAGGTTGATCGATCCTCATGTGATGTCATAGGTTTTTGCAAAAATCTTAATAAATTAAACTTTGCGCATGATAGAAATATATCTTTCTGAGGAATTTTATTCACTAGATATAATAAAAAATCTGGTAAACTATTAATACTGAAAAAGTATATATTTTTCATAGATAATCAATTATTTATAATTAAAATAATTTTGTCAAGGGCCATAACTCCTATGCTGGAATTTCCTCTACTTGATGTCTATTATACATTGGTTTACCTAGTATCCGCAATTAATCTATACATATTTATGAATTATCAGTTTTTTAAAACTGTTGATATTTAAATTTTGTCATTTCAACAAGTTTTTATCTATTTTTATTATTCTGTTTAACGAAAATATGTGATTTTCTGATGTTGATGTATACTTCTGTTTTTGTATGTCTGACATCTTTAAAAAGGTGGCAACATATATATTTTCTTTGGTTATTGATTATATTAAACTATATTGAGTGGAAATCAATACAGTTTTTCCACTTTTAACCATTAATATTGATAAGTCACATGGGGATGGAGCCACCTTAAGTCTAGGAGACGGATTAGTTTTGGGTCCGGAACGACCTGTTACCATATGTCTCCATAAGAGTGAAAAATTCTCGAGTGGGACGTTAAACAATATACAACCAACCCTCAACCATTCAGCCGAGAGTCGAACATATTCGTTTTGTGTATAACAGTATTGATTCGTAAATATGAAAAATGACGTCACGAAAATTTTCATCCAACCCACAAGCGTTTGATTGACCCCGAAAAGACCTAAATAATTTTCTACGAAGCGAATGTAGTGCACCGAATTGAGCCATGGATACTGCATTTCCATGAAGCTAGAAGGTGCAATTTTTACGTTTAGTTCGAGCAATGGATAGATATTTTCCCATTTAATCTAAAAACTGAAATGTAGCTGCAATTTTAAATGCATTTTTCGCATCCAGAGGCCGCCTAATCGAGGCTTGAAAAATCAAAGATGGCAGCCAGTTCACGAATTTCCCTAAATTACATGGAAAACGGAGATATTTCTTCAGGTAGGAATGTTAAGGAAGGGTTGGTAACATAGGTGACAATCAAAGAAGCCCTGTTAATTTGATTTGCTTCTTGTTTCTTTTCGCAAATTTGTCTGATCGGGCTATGGAAGGGGTGAACCTGTTTGTTTACGTCTGGATGTGCTATTTCTCAAAAAGGGTCAACAGCATCTGTAACCGATAGTTTTTTCTATACTCTCAAACTGTATCAGTACAGTACATTATATGTGTCTACATCATCCTGCCAGAAACAAGACATTGAAGAAATTTGTAGATATCAAGCAGTCTTCCTGTTTTGGAAACTAACCAGTATTGATCGTTTGAGAACCTTGACATCCTTGAGTTTTATGCTGATGACATGTACATTCAGTGTGGCGTTTTTTGTCCATGAAAGTCTTAGCATTAGAGATATTGTTTGAAAATAGTTTAGCATGAGATATTGACAATTATTGATAATACCAACTGAATATCGGATCAGCTTGACATTTAAATGAAACTTATCAGGAAGAAGGAGGAGGGGTGTGTTTTGATTTTGTTAATCCCCCCTTCCCAACATCTTTTTGATAAGGTAGACTCCAATTGTTAATGTTTGTAAAAATAATATTTATTGATAGTAAGTGTAATTTTTTTAACAGTATAATATTTTAAAAATTTACATAAATGATTTTGGTATAAAACTACATGGATTGGAGACTGAATTGTGAAGTGGATGATAATGAATTTAGGAAACAGACAAAAATAAGCTGTCAAATCATTTTTATGAAAGAACTGAACACATTACTAAATGATGGTGTTTTCTTCTTGTCAGTAGTTTCACACAATCAGCAGGTTGGGGACACATCCCCTATAGCAAGCTATTCTTGCAAAAAACACGATTATCCCTCTTTACCGAGAGTAAATATATCCCGCACAACCAAGAAAAACAAAACACCTGAAGAGTACATCTCTTTGTGTTTCACATGAAAAAAAAGAAAAAGTGCTAAAATGTGATATTTCTGCAAATGTATAAATCAAAACAAAAACACTCACAATGTCCATTAGATTTCAGCCTCCTTCCCTCTTACACAACAACGTTGATTAAAATTTCTTGACTGTGTCGTCAGTTTTATAGAGACAATTCATGTCATGTAGAGTATGTGTCGCACTTATTCAACATTGCACAGAATTTGTCATTATTTTCAATAAAAAAAAAACTGTTTATGGTAATGTTTACTTTCTCGCTAAAGAGGGATAATCACGTTTAGAGAGAAGATTAAAAATTGTAAAACAAGAATACTGTTAATGCAAATTGTAAAACTAGAATGCTGTTAATTACAAATTTGAATTCCAGTTTGTAGTTAACAGTCCAGGGTTTGCAAAAAAGTCAAAAATAACTGGTTAAAACTGGTCAATACTGGTTAATACTGGTCAATTGAAGATTATTTGGTCATTATAGTCTGTATTATTTATTTTAAATGTTTAAGTGACCATTATGGTAAATACTGTAATTCATAACATACACTATCAGTTTATAATGTACTTATAAGTCATAATATTAAATAATGTACAAAATGACTCTTTTGAATTGGGGAAGATGTAAAAGTTTCTGTTCAAATTCCTTAGTTTAACAAGAGAACTACCTATATAAGTATTGTTTCATCAATCTTCATTTTAACTGTTGAATAAACATTTGAGGGTGTGTGTTGGTGATGTTTTCATAACAATAACAGGCAGACTGGTCATCTCTGGTCCCAGCCTATGCTTATTAACACCTGTCAACTCTGCTTCCTGTGCTCAGGTAATGTCCAGCTACCTTTTATTCTTATCTGTCCAGGTACATGTATTAAGAGGTCTGTTCCCAATTGTCAAGCTATGCTATAGAACTGTGACCCTCTGGTAGGTACTGAAGATATTTCGGTCAGTTTCAGCAAACCAAATATATTTAACTTATGAAATTACATTTGATTATCTAATGAAAAATATTAATCAACAATTGATCCATATAATTAAAAGACTTAATTTATCTTTATCTTTGCAATAAATGTACAAAAATAGGAAAGTGGACAGTTTAAATCACAATTGACCAGTATTGACCACTTGGGGAATATTGACCGGGACGGTTAAAACCACTGGTTAAAACCGGGGGTGGTTTTGACCACCCAACCCTGGTTAACACACATCTTACACTGCAGATAATTGAAAGTTTTGACTTAAGTCTAACATTTGAATATATGATCCTGAGATCACAGAATATTTTATATTCATGTACACAAAAAATGTCCATGGATAGTCTTAACCATGCTCCAAGTCGCTCTTTATATTAGTGTTGAATAATCGGTAAAATTTCATAATTGATAACTGGTCATAATTGGAAGAACTGTATCGATCAATGATCGATGTAATCGGTACATGTATTTACATGTAGTTTATAAGTGTTTATTATTTTTGGGGTTATTTCTTTTTAGTTTTATGCCAGGATATGTGCAACACGCACACATCTAGATATTAGCCTATTAGGCCTAACAAGGAAATTGAAATTTGTTTTCTCTAGGCACAAATCAAGATTGGCTTTACTTTAAAAAAAAAAATCCAGACGTCTGACTTAGGTTTCCCTGGGTTGGGATATACGTGTAAGACTCCAAAGTGTGATGGTCTTCGCCAATCCCCAATGGTGTGGCATGCCAAAGTACGATGGTCCTCACTCATGCGCCAAAGTGCGATGGTGTGACACGCCGAAATCCATTGGTTTGTAAACAACACAGTGTTTTGGTACAGACTGAACCAACCATGTGTTATTTCACCAAAATATCAGTGCAAAATCCATGCACAAAAAATAAGAATAAGAACTAATTTCATTACCATCTAGTTGTCGTGTTATTAAAAACAAAATTTTCCAACGCGAATTCGTATAAGAATGTTTTGTATTATAGCATACTACCAGGAATTTAATACGTGTACGTCAAAGTAATAAATGATCATGAATTAAATAATGTTTGGGCGAAGAAGGTGTAGTTTCACAACAAATGTACTTTGCCGTTCTCCCTATCCTCAACAGTAGCTGCAAATCTCTAGCTCTTGGAAAATATTGGGACAGATGAGAGAGCTACAGATCCACACCTTATAAAAACTATTGATTAACAGCGCACAGAAAAGCTGAGAACATATATCCCCACAAATATATTTGGTTACATATTTTGAATGAAATCATACTAGTTGGTATATAAAAAAATTGTTTAAGGTTTGAATTTTAAATTAAATTCACAGCTTTCATTAGTCTGGTCCCCATCCTCCCACTCTGGTTTTACACTTCACTTTAATGGTGGAGATGGGAACTAGACTATAAGCTTTTATACCATACCAAGGTTACTTTTTAACACCTTCAAGAGCTTCTTTTACATGTTGAGAAATTATACATTTTCCATTTTATGTTAATTATTTGTGTTTAGGCCAAAAAAAAATATATGTTGGTTTCCTTTTCCCGACTGACTCTAAAAATTTGTGCCAACCTTAACACATTTTTTTCCATTCTCACAGATTTTGCGAATGCCATCACTAAAACTAAAGTATGTTTATTGACTTATTATCGATAAGTTATTTATTATGCACTAACAGATTCTAAAACACAGAAACAGTTTTTGTTTACCATAAATTTTTTTTTTATTTGATTACTAGACAATCACTGTTTTATGCATAGTAGAATACTAAATCATTAAGAAATAATTCAACCTATAAAAAAAAAAACCAACCAATGAAACAATACCTGCCTACCGACCCTTAAAAATTTTGAGGTGAAAGGGGAAACCAACATATATTTTTTTTTTTTGGTCTTATGATAAATGAAGACTGAATACATACCTCAGATTGGATATGTTATTAATAGATTAGAAAATCAATGGGGTTCGGTATGACTGGCTTGACTAAACATGGCTACGTCAACAAAATCAGGATTTCGGGTCGCATGGGGCTGTTATAAATATCTATGATTTAAAAAAATCATTTTCCTGTAAACATACTATTCACAAGGTATATCATGCCGCCTTCTCGGTTTTCTTTTTGCAATTTTCGCGGAAAAGTTCGATATAATACAATAATTAGACCCCTACCGTTTAGAAGCAACTTTGTCAATATCATACCTCTAGCATTGTGATGGTGAACTGGAAATAATTTCCACTTATCAGCTATAATCAACTGTCAAACAAGGTCTAAATGCGTAAAATCGGTGAAGGGGGGATGGAAGTTGATATAATTATTCAAATGAGAATCCTCTGACGCTTTTGCAGGGAAAAAAAGGGGGGTGGTACTGAATGCAGGGTAGTGTGCAGCCCTGTAAACAATAAAATTCGAGCACAATTGGGTGATTTTGGGACAGACTGACACGGGAAGTTGAATAAATTTTCACCTATTGTGACAATACTGTAAATGTCCGTGTGAATGTTTGGGAGTATGCCCACTTGTACCCCCTGGGGTAGGATGGGTCCACAATGGGGTATCAAAGTCTTACATACAAATATATACGGAAAATCTTTTAAAAAATTTCTTCTCAAGAACCACTGGGCTAGAAAATTTAACATTTTCATAAAAGCTTTCGGAGATAGTGCAGATTTCAAGTTTTTTTTAAAATCTTGGCCCTAGGGGTAGGGTGGGGCCACAATAGGGGATTAAAGTTTTACATGCAAATATATATATAGGGAAAATGGAAGAGGAGACATCAGATTTAGTGTGCCAAAACAATTCTTCCTAGCTAGTTTACAGGTATATTGTGTGTATTTACAGGTATCTTGCTTGTATTTACAGGTATCTTGCTTGTATTTACAGGTATCTTGCTTGTATTTACAGGTTTACAGGTATCTTGCTTGTGTTTACAGGTATCTTGCTTGTATTTACAGGTATCTTGCTTGTATTTACAGGTTTACAGGTATCTTGCTTGTATTTACAGGTTATTTACAGGTGTACAGGTATCTTGCTTGTATTTACAGGTATCTTGCTTGTATTTACAGGTATCTTGCTTGTATTTACAGGTTTACAGGTATCTTGCTTGTATTTACAGGTATCTTGCTTGTGTTTACAGGTATCTTGCTTGTATTTACAGGTATCTTGCTTGTATTTACAGGTTTACAGGTATCTTGCTTGTATTTACAGGTATCTTGCTTGTATTTACAGTTATCTTGCTTGTATTTACAGGTATCTTGCTTGTATTTACAGGTTTACAGGTATCTTGTGTAGATTTACAGCTGTTGTGTGTATTTTACATTTGTCTTGTCTAATTCATAGGTGTTTTGTGTAATTGTCTTGTTTGTATTTACGTAGGTATGTCTTGTCTATATTTACATGTGTCTTGTATATATTTACAGGTGTCTTAAGCAGCAAACAAAATGAACTCCAAAAGAAAATGGAAAAATTGCATAGATGCTATATGAAAGGGAAGGAATGGAAAGAGAGTATCAAGGTTGTTCAGCAGAGCTTGTCACGGGTAAGTGGACTCCTCAAATCAAAGCTTTTAGTTTCAGCCTAATTAATGCCTCGTTCACACGAAGAATTTAATTCGCATTAAACGTAAGTTAATGCAAATTAAATCTAAACCGCATTCTCACGGAGATTTTAATGCGCATTAGTTTACTTCGAATTAAAATTGACATCGCGATTTAATGCGAATTAAATTTACTTCGCATTAGCTCCGTGTGAACGCTAAGCGAAGCTAATTCGCATTAAATGTACACGCATGCGTAATGGCAAATTTGGGTGACATGCATCATACCCATGGTCAGCTATATATATTAATGTCAGTTTTGTACGAAAAACTAAGCAAAAGGATAATAATCACTAAAACATGTACAAACAGCATGTCATTAGATAATGTCAGACGTAGATCTGTGCTCTGCATAGGCATACTGAGTAATACATGTGGAAGGAATTGTTTTTAAATACGACAAAAATGTTTTGAAATAGTGATAATATGATTTTCTTTTTTACATTTCT
The DNA here is from genome assembly GCF_947568905.1 of Ostrea edulis. Lineage (NCBI taxonomy): Eukaryota > Metazoa > Mollusca > Bivalvia > Ostreida > Ostreidae > Ostrea > Ostrea edulis. The sequence continues at coordinate 31,077,541 of NC_079173.1, forward strand.
TAAAACAAATATGCCGCTCATTGTTAATTTTTTATACCATATGACATCATAGTAGACATATAACACGTATTAGTAATTAAAAATTACGTCATAACAGTAGTCAGCGGAATGGTGAAAAAGACGTTCCTAAATTGAAACAATATATTGTCAAGATTGAAAGCTGGTCGTCAGAGAAAATAACAAGTAATTTCTTGGGAACATATAAATAAACACGACAAAAGTCCTTATGTGTAGATCAGCATGTAAATTGTAAACATGTAGTATACTACATGTATATAGCGTTTTGAACAAAGAATTCTGTATCTACACAATATTCAATCAAATATCTATAAAAATAATTTTCAATAACATAGTCTATTCTTTAATTTATTTCGCGCACCCTTTAATAGAGATGCATACGTATTTAATGCGCATTAGTTTACTTCGCATTAAATATTACCGCCGTGTGAACGCTATTTAATTCGAATTAATTTAATGTGCATTATTTTACTTCGCATCAAATTTGATGCGAAGTAAAATTTAATGCGCATCCGTGTGAACAAGGCATAAAAGCAGCTTTCTGAGAGTATTGCATAAACAGTACTGCACATCTGTTGTCTTACATCACTGGTAACCCATGGTTGATCTTGCTATATCTCTTACATCCTGTGGAACATGACACAAAAAATTCGCTCGGAGGTGTGTCTGAATTGTGCGTTCTGATTGCTTTAGCAACACCAACCGTGGGTTACCAACGATGTATGACAACTGATGTGCAGTATATTTTTAGTAAACAACACTATAAGATTAAGTTTGGATTTATTATCGCCCTCCTTTCCGATAATGAAATTGATAATGTTCTGATTACATGCATTAGTTTTTGCATCTACCAATTCCCGATGTTGATTTGTTTACACTGAAAATGTCGCTATTTCATTTTTATATTTGAGAAAAATTAAATGCTTGATTTTGATGTCCATAAAGCTCTCTACCTCAATTATGAAATTCAAGGCTTCTGGGATCTGGTTCAGACCCTAGGACGGGGCCAATATGGCCATACAGTGAAAATGTATTAGATCTTAGAAAATCTTCTTCTGTACTGCCATATATATTTGAGAAAAACTGAATGCAAAATTATGATGTCCATGAATCTCTCTACCTGAATTGTGAAATTCATGGCTCTTCTGCAGGGCCAATATGGCCACATAATAAAATGTATAGATATGTGAAGTCATAAGTGTTGTATGTCATGTGCCATGAGGTCCTAATTTAGAATGAATAAAGAATTCTATTCTATTGTAAGAATTAATTTTTTCTTCTCTACTTTCAAAGTGATGCGAGATATTTTTGATGCATAATTATGATGTCCGTAATGTCCTCTTCTTAAAATGTGAAATTCAAGGGTCAGGTGTGTTTTAGCTTACCTGAGCCAAAGGCTCAAGTGAGTTTTTTTTTATCAAAACTTTCCGTTGTCCGTCGTTGTTGTCGTCGTAAACTATTCACATTTTCATTCTCTTCTCCAGAACCACTGGGCCAATTTCAACCAAACTTGGCAAAAACCATCCTTGGGTGAAGGGGATTCAAGTTTGTTGAAATGAAGGGCCGTGCCCCCTTTAAAGGGGAGATAATCACAAAAATGTAAAATTAGAGTGGGGTCATTTAAAAATCTTCTTCTCAAGAACCACTGGGCCAGAAAAGCTGAAATTTACATGAAAGCTTCCTAATACAATGCAGATTCAAGTTTGTTAAAATCATGACCCCTTAGGGTATGTTTGGGCCACAACAGGGGATCAAATTTAGACATGCGAATATATGAAGAAATTCTTTGAAAATCTTCTTCTCAAGAACCCTGGACCAGAAGAATGGAGATTTATCTGAAAGCTTCCTGATATAGAGTAGATTGAATTTTGTTCAGATCATGGCCTCTGGGGGTAGGATGGGGCCAAATTAAGGGATCAAAGTTATCCGTGCTGATAAATATGAAAATCTTCAATAGGGGATCAGAGTTTTACATGTGAATGTATAGGGAAAATCTTTAAAAATATTCTACTTAAGAACCACCTGGCTACAAGAGTGGAGATTTGAATTAAAGTTTCCTGGTATATAGTAGATTGAATTTTGTTCAGATCATGGCCTCTGGGGGTAGGATGGGGCCAAATTAAGGGATCAAAGTTATCCGTGCTGATAAATATGAAAATCTTCAATAGGGGATCAGAGTTTTACATGTGAATGTATAGGGAAAATCTTTAAAAATTTTCTACTTAAGAACCACCTGGCTACAAGAGTGGAGATTTGAATTAAAGTTTCCTGGTATATAGTAGATTGAATTTTGTTCAGATCATGTCCCCTGAGGCAGGGGTCGAAATTTAACTTTTTCTACCACAGGCTAATATTAGCCTGTGGATATAAAATCCACAGGCTAAAATGAAAGCCTACCAGCTAAAATAAAAATAATGAAGCAACGCTCTTTCTTCATATGTTCTATAAAATCAATTATTTTTCCCATGATAACTGAGCATAGTGGGTCAACAGACAACATTTGGACAAGTCACTAATGCTAGTCATATGTTGCAATGTCAAAGTCTATTGACCATCACACCTTTAATGCACAACCTGTTTACCACAGGTCTAGATCCAAAGTCTTCCAATTTCATGCCACATCAGGGTTGTCACTAGGGATTTTTCAAAGCGAATCCCAGACTCATGGTTTATAAGCAGCATGAGTCCCATGAACTTTTTTGATAAATTATAGTCTACGCGGTCAGCAGTGCACTCTCGTGTCATCACTATAAGCCGACCTCAATACGACAACAAATTAATGTAGATTGGACATGTTGGGGTGATTAATAAATTTAATTTTATTATCCCTATAAGTGAACATGACTCGTGGCACATGTCTATTTTTCATCGAAATGCGATGTCCGACCTTTAAAGCATTTATTTGACTCTGAATTGCTTTAAAAATATAAAAGAAAAATGCGGATAGAAACGGTTGTTGAAATCTGTCGTTCATGTAAGCGTTTGAATGATTCTTAGTGCAAGTTTTTTAAAACGGATACGATATGATCTTGGTTTGTAAATCACCACCCGCTAAGATTTTCGGGTGTCCACAATTTTTACTTGCCATATTTCAAATGCATTTTGCAAGTATTTCTTGCTAATTTCGAGTCCTGCGAGGGTAAAGTGGGGCCACAGTAAGGGATCAAAGTTTAACACGCTGATATATAGGAATAGCTTCTTCTCCAGAACCATTGGGTCAATTTCAGTCAAACTTAATACAAATCATCCTTAGGTAAAGGTGATTCAAGTTTGTTCAAATGGAGGGCCATGTCCCCTTTAAAGGGGAGATAATCGCAAAAATAGGGTGCGGCCATTTAAAATTCTTCTTCTTGAGAACCGCTGGGCCAGAAAAGCTGAAATTTACATGAAAGCTTCCTGACAAAGTGGAAATTTAAATTGTAAAAATCATGATCCCAAGGGTTAGGGTGGGGCCACAATAGAGGATCAAAGTTTTACGTGTAAAGGGAACCAAACTAAATAGCACAAAGCATCTTGAGAGGAAATTTGTTAATGTGAAAAGCCATACCCGTCTACAAGGGCATATGATATTTGATGAATTTGTAGGTGTTACTTTTGAAAATTTTTTACTGAACCAAGCTGCTTTTGTAATGATAGTTTTGATCAAGCTTGTTTATTGCCAGGAACTGCTGCTTAGGTGAGTGGTGTGGCCCATGGGCCTCTTGTTTTTTGGGGGGAGTTGGGAGGATGTATGTCAAAATGATTTATATGTTTCAAACGTCCATTTTTCCTTCTTCTGTACATAAATAGGAATTCTGTACATGTTTTGAAAGATCATAAACATGTGTACAAAGGACTCCATAATGAGACTTAAAATGCAAATATGAGACTCCATGTATGGGCTATGATACTCAGGTGACTGTTAAGGCCCGTGGGCCTCTTGTTTTGTTTCTGCGCTCGCAATCATTTTTATTTTAAAACAATTGTTGAACACATCTATTGCATTAGAAAATTTTGAAGAAGAAAAAAATGTGGTTGGATTAAGTTATACACTCTATAGTCTTTTAATTAAGACAATTTCATTTTGCAATATTACCCAAGAAAAAGTTTTTGGCAGAATGCTTAGTGTGAAAGTTGTTGGTGATATGTAATAGGAAGACTAGACATTATGAACATGATGAAGTACTAGAATTTACTGGTCTCCATGAGCATGATGAGTGATCTGAAGTGGGACAGTATATTACAGATGTACATTGATTGATGGTATTACTAACGTCATTGATTTGTATAATTCTTCTATTATTGTAAGTTAGTAGGAGGTACCTGTACAGCCTGAGGTCAGCGATACAGTCTGAGAGGTCATTACTGGGCTGTCAAAAGATTAATTCACGGTCTACTGAATGAGATCTGCATATTGAAGACATTTTGTTCAGTGATAAATGAAATATTATTGAGAAAGCTGCAAACTCTCGGGTTCATCGTACTAGTAAGGGGAAATGGTCACTTAATAGAGCATCCAAACATGACGTCAGCTCAGACAACCATTTTCATGTCTGCTTTCTAGTTATGAACAGTTTTCAGTTAAAACTGGGTTACCAGTTGGTATGCTGCAAGGCTACAAACTTTTCAAACATGTAAATAAATAAAAATTTATGTCATAGAATGACCTTCACATGAATGTTGCCCACATGTACTGTGCAGGATTGGAAAATCAATGAAATTGTGAGCCAATCCTGATTTTCAGTTTAGTCATAGTTCTCATTTTACATGACAGAATTTACTAATGCTGTAACAGTATTCATTCTATTTTGCCCTATAAGTGACCCCTGGACTTTTTCCAGTTTTCAAAAATGCATGAAGATCCCTCATTTAAGGTGGCTCACTACACCCTGAAATAGTTTCTCAAATCAGTACGAATTGATTTAATCATAAGAGATATGATGATATATAATAAGTATATATGTTAAAAAGGTAGAAAATATGCAAAATTGATAAAAACATGATTTTCAAAAAAATGATTTCAACACATATGAACAAAAGACTCTGGCGGATTTGAACTCGAGACCTGGGGTTCATCAGCCCAATGCTTTAACCACTGAGCTATGATGATAGACAAACAAATCGATCGATTCAAATAATTTCACAAAACATTTAAATCGCCATTTTGTGATTTAGTGTAGTGAGCTACAGTACAGTACGACTTACCTTATATTGGTAATAACTACTATATCTTTGTGTATTTACTATGTTATTGTTTTGACGGGGTTTGAAATAATAAATCAATGAATAAGACCTGATTGGATCATATTATTGAAAACGAAAGTATAATAACTCATTTAGAATTTAATATCTAGTTAAACATTTCTCAAAGTCAAAATTTCACTGGAAATATTTCAAAACAAAGTTCTAAGTAAGCACCCCTTCCCAATTTTCTAAGTGCCCGGGGCTCTCAATAGGATGAATATGGTAAAAGCTTATTTATGACAATTGTAGTACACTGGCTGTAAGAATTACTTCTGGACCCTCCTATGAATCATCTTTCTGGTCTCCCTGAGAAATAGGCTGTCTCAGGCGATCGGGTGGGCTGTGATTTCCCACCATTTATTGTGTTATGCAATATTTTAAATTTTTTATTGAATCTCACATGCATTTGTTGCAGGATAAGAAAATGATGATGGAAGATAAAGAATCTGGCACGATAAGGTCGTGTGTGGACAGACTGCAGAGCTGTGTTAAAGGTTTGTCAGTTAACAGTCTAGTAACATGTGTACAAGGAAGTTGGTCATTGATGATTTTATGTACGATATAACCTACACAAAGTCCGTATATGGATTCCATAGAATAGAGTATATATCCTATATATTCTGGACTATATATAATCTAGAAATTAGTACAGAAAAATCTACATAACTATTAAGTAGTAGTATGATAGATTAATTGGTTGTATATTATTTGATGTCCCTCTAGAGAATCTTTCACTCATATGGAGACATCACCAATGCCGGTGAAGGGCTGCAAAATTTAGGCCTATGCCCAGTTCTTATGGCCCTTGAGCAGGGAGGGATCTTTATTGTGCCACACCTGCTGTGACACGGGGCCTAGGTTTTGCTATCTCATCCGAAAGACCACCCCATTATTTACCTCTCACGACAAGCAAGGGGTACTGAAGACCTATTCTAACCCAAATCCCATGGGATTAGTAGTATGATAAAAATATCCCTAAGCCGATTGAGTATACTCGACTAGTTTCTACTTCTGTTTCTATTTACTCCAGAAGAAGTAAAGAGACTATTCGAGTATACTCAATGTGCATTACACATTGTGCACACAATGGTTTCCAGGCTCTAAAGCGTTATCCTTTCCACCTACAGTCACCATATCATACATGTGGACTACCCATGGGACGAAGATGTTCCCTATTGAATTTGGGGTCAAAAGGTCAAGCGCACTGGACATCAAAGTAGCAATATGGTGTCCGGGCTCTAAAGCGTTATCCTTTCCACCTAGTCACCATATCATACATATGGACTACCCATGGGACGAAGATGTTCCCTATCAATTTTAAGGTCAAAAAGTCAAAGGTCAAGCACACTCCTAGAGAAGAGACTACCCAAAGTTTTACATCCCGTGTGGATCCGGGTTGGAATAGGTCCTCAGTACCTCCTTGCTTGTCGTAAGAGGTGACTAAATGGGGCGGTCCTTCGGATGAGACCACAAAAACCGAGGTCCCATGTCACAGCAGGTGTGGCACGAGAAAGATCCCTCCGTGCTCAATGGCCATAAGCGCCGAGCATAGGCCTAGATTTTTCAGCCCTTCGCCGGCAGTGGTGAAGTCTCCATATGAATGAAATATTTTCGAGAGGGACGTTAAACAATATTCAGTCAATCAATCTTTCTTTTTTACACTCAAGAAAGAGGTCATTTATACCTATTAACAACACCCTTTTGGAGATTGGGGTATGCAGGAGGGATTCTTAGTGAGCATTGCTCACAGTACCTCTTGTTTTATCTGTTTGAACCAGAATTACTTGATTCAAATCGATGTTTACTAAAAACCGTCACGAGATCATTTCAAGTGACAGTCACATGTTCATTTCAAACTTTCGAATCATCGGTGGTCTTATCTGTGTAAAGCTGTGTATTTTTGTTACAACAGTACTGTGCCATAATTTTGATAAAAATATGAATATCATTTTCTTCTTAGGGCTGTTCCAGAAATGATCAAATGGGGGGGGGGGGGGGGGGGGGGGGCAAACAAAATTTTTTTGTATGGGTGGTCATATTTTTTCATATTTTAATTGGTCCGTGGTTGGACTGTTAAAAAAATATTTATTATGGGTAGTGGGTAGTTTCTATTGTTTTATTTTGTGCCACGTGGGTGTTGAGTTTTCAGAATATTTTTATTGTCGCTCTTGTTGTGTTGGTTACAAAATGTCGGAGGGAAAATTGAAAACGTGCTTTCGAAATTGGAAATCGGAAGTAACATAGAACTATTCGAGTTGTCGCTCTTTGCAGCGCATAACTTTCCATTACGGCACTCTTCAAATTAGAGGCACGTTTAGTAGGGTCCCTTTGGACGTGATGGCGGCGAACTCTGTTCTGTAGATTATTACAGTTTACAGTGCATCGATTTTGGGAATATTTTGAAACCAATAGGTATTCCGTTTTCTAATAAAAATAGGCAAACCTTAGTTGATTTATACGAGGGTACCGATGCGTTATATTTATCAGTCGGTGTGATGGTGATATAGAGGCCTCCGGGCGCGGGCTCCATTAGAAGACGAACGATTCGTGGAAAAACATATCCATATCCATTTCATGATAATAGCATCGTTTGGACTCCCAATCTTTCCAACATTCCCGCCATAGATGCCTTTGATTGTTGATGTGACATTGTTTCTTCAGAACTACTGTGATACAATGTCGCATAAGCATTACCCGCGTCATTGACTAGAATGTTTGTCCCGAAAACCTCGCGAGATTTGTACCGTTTCATTTTTAAAAATATTTTTGTGGTGGGTCTGGTTATTTTTTTTTTTTTTATTAGATGGGTCATTGTAAAATGAGTTTATTAATTTGATGGGTCATGGGGGTAATTTTTTATTTTTTTTTATGGGTGCTTGACTGCTTGGTATATACAAAAGGGTGCCTCCCGA
>NC_079173.1:31085893-31098393 GCF_947568905.1 Ostrea edulis
TCGCGAGATTTGTACCGTTTTCATTTTTAAAAATATTTTTGTGGTGGGTCTGGTTAGTTTTTTTTTTTTATTAGATGGGTCATTGTAAAATGAGTTTATTAATTTGATGGGTCATGGGGTAATTTTTTATTTTTTTTATGGGTGCTTGACTGCTTGGTATATACAAAAGGTGCCTCCCGACCCCCCCCCCCCCCCCCCCCCCCCCATGTATTTATTTCTGGAATAGCCCTTAGGAATTCATTTTACACTCTTCATCCTTAAAATTAGACGATTGCGTCTAAGTTAATACATCATGTTGGGATTCCCCTGATGTGTGTGGGGCTATTTATAGACGCCTAACAGATGTATAATTTATGCGTCATCTGGAACACCTTGGATCTTTCACCAAAAAACATCGTGATTTTGGTGAAAGACCCAAGGTGTTTTGGATGATGTATGTGTACCGCACTATATTTACTTTTTAAATAATCTTCTCACTGTTTTCTTTTACATGCAAATATTTCCAAGCATGTAATTAAAGGAAAGTTAATAACTTTAAACACTGATTAATCTGCTTATTTTTAGCAGAAGGTGTGTCTGTCTGTTGCAGAAACCTGTCAAAATGAAGCAGGGGTCTATTTATCTATGGAATCTGTCTGTTTTTGCAGGATTTTGTAGCATTTGTTGTAGGATTATTGCAGATTTACTTGAATTTTTATGAAAAAATAATTGCCCCCCCCCCTCCCTTACTGGCAGTATGTGATTAGTTTTAGTGAGATCTGGATCCAGGATTTTAGGGGTTTCTGATGCATGAAAACGTTTCTCAAAGCAAAAGCATACCTAATTATGTAAATGTTAGCATTGGTTGGGCTTTGCTTAATTTTTTTGTGGAATACACTTAGATAAAAAGGTTAAATGTAATTTTTCTACATTTATTTTTCAGTAGTCAGTCAGCAGACTTTATTAGAACGACTCGAGACGTCAGCTAGACAGGTTGGTTTAATGTTCAGTCCACCCGTCGGATCGGAAAAGAGTGCCATTATCAGCAGTGAAATGTTCCGCATTGAAATCATATTTGACCCTGGAGGCCTTGTGAAAGATGCTCGTGTCAGTCACCAGGGGGAGCCAACTGTATGTATACGTTATACCTATAACATTCGGTTTTATATTAATTTTTCAGAGACACGGGTTGAAAATTCTTGAAACCCAACATCCAGGACTTTGGGACAAGGGGGACATAAGTTGTAACTTTCAGGATTCTTGGGGGCTTAGGGGCAGGGAAAAACTGCCAAAATTAATGAATTTTCCAAAATTTCTCTACAACCATGTACAGTGTATCTTTATGATGACCGTGGTAAATCTTTTACATAAAATAAACACAACTTCAATGTGTTGCAATGTCCCATGATCTGTCATGATACAGTAACGCTGCAAATTCTGTGTTGTCATCAACCTCGATTTCCACCATTCTCTGTGGAATTGGGTTGTATTGTTCATTCTCAAAGATGTTTGAAAAATATATAATGTTAATGGTCAGTCAGGCGTTCTTGGCACACTGATTTTGACTACGGATAACTCCGTTTACCTGATCAGGATATAGGGCTCACGGCGGGTGTGACCAGTCGACAGGGGATGCTTACTTTTCCTAGGCATCTGATCCCAACTCTGGTGTGTCCAGGGGTCCGTGTTTGCCCAGCTGTCTATTTTTATTGCTTATAGGAGTTATGAGATTGATCACTGTTCGTTATCTTCACCTTTCATTTATACCCATCGGGGTCCAATTGTAGCTCATTGATCATCCTTAATCCTCATTTCGAAAGACATTGCGATCACAATCATATCTTATCGCAACATAGTGCATCAGTTTGATTAACGAATGCGAACATACTGCACGTACACAATTGTCCCAAATCGGGATCCGGGTTTTAATGATCAAATGAGATTAAGGTCCAATCATAAACTTGATTGGACCAATTTCATCAGAAAGTATGTGATCGTGTCACCTGGAATTGATTTATAATGGCCGTACAGCATCAAAGCACAACAAATTGTATAAGAACGTATCAACACGCATCACCTTGTATCAAAACCTGAAATTCCAGAAAACTTCTGCGATCAGCTACGGATGATCAATCGGGGTGTTCATAACAGATCGCTCAACAGTGGGAGTGTTACATAGAACTACTTTGTTTTTTGATTACTATTGTATTTAGTACATGATTTGACTGCTTTCTGAAAGAAAATATCTTTGAAGTCTCTTGCCCATGGACAAGTGGTTGTCCAAAATTTAATTTGTCCTACCCAGAAATTTAATTGCTCCCGGTGTTGGGAAAATGGGATTTTTCAGCCCCTGTAAAGTACAGGTGTGTTCTGTAATTTTCTACATTATTGGGGTGGTTTGTGTGTTGATTTAATGTTATCTTATACTTTCAGAGCTGTGATGAAATTTTAGAAGTTTTAAGGTAAGTAGTTATTTAACCAATATATATTTATCAGTGTGTCTCAGAAATTGTTTGAAAGTAACACAATGACCAGAGGAAATCAAAATACCAGGTATCTCCAAGTACAGAGGGAAAAAGACATTAAAATGACTCAATTCAGCACGATACACCCTCATTCAATATTTTAAAACTGCATGTGAAATGATGCTGTGAAAGTCGTTGCTTCTGCTTCCTGAGTTTTGGGGCCTCTACAAACCATGCAACCAGATGGTGTGGGATGATCCGAGCCCTAGTCATTTGGCCAAAGTCAAGGTCACTATAAATAGAAAAAAGCAATACAACCTGTATAATCCCACAGGATTGTGGGAATAAATCTCGATTTGGATTATACAGGATGTCAGATTGCCTAGTGTAAAGAATAGATCATGTATTTATCCGTTTCCCTTAGAATATGAATAAAGGCTGTTCAGAAAGATTGAGAAGGAAAATACGGATCCGTATTCTAATGAAATTTCCCTATTTCAACCAAATATCACTATTTTTTTCCAAACTTGAAGGCCTTTGGATTCAAGGGGTAAAAAAATCCCTGGGATGGCGAAAATAATAATGAACTATATCAGTTTTTAACTCCAGAGCCAACAGGTATCTTACTGTTTAACAGTTTGCAAACATTTTGCTTTTAATATTAAGATTTTGATTCTTGGTAATTAATTTTTTTCTTCGATGTTATTACTGTGGACTGATTAGAATTCATGGTGGCTCAATTTTTGTGGAATTCGTACCCCTCACCCACGAATTTACATCCTCAACGAAAGCAAATATTCCAGAGTTATCTTTCTTACAAATATATAAATCCACGAAATTACGTCCCCACGAACCCGTTAAAATTCAGCAATCTACGAAAATTGACCCCCACGAATTTAAATGAGTCTACAGTAATTGGTTTCTTCTTTAACTTGTATCGTATTGAAAATATTGAATCATGGCATCAGTATTGCATCATGTATCATATCGTGAAGGGGGCGTATCGTTTCAGCTCTTCTAACAGGGTCACTGGTAAGGAAGCAGCTATTACTTTGTAGAGTCGGTAGAAATTTATCCTGGCGTAAATATTGAAAATTATCAGACATTGTGTCATGACCCTAAGACCAGGTCATTTGGTCATGATCAACACAAAGATGAAAAAGTGGGATATGGTTGTCCAGGCCACGAGTTTGTGATAGAAAACCGGTATTGCCAGCAATGTCTTTGTTGCCATTAATGGTGATTTTGATATTGTAAATAAGTGTTGCTGTTAATGCCACATTAATGGAAAGCATCCTTGAATTATTGATAGACGCTTTAATCACTATATCTTGACGACACCCAGATTTAGGAAAGATGCATCTGTTTACCTCTCAAAAATAAGTATGTTAATTTCAGTATAGAAGATAAATAACACCAGTGAAACACACAATTATGTGTACTGTATATACTCGCCTATAAGTCAGATTTTTGAGAGTTAAATTTTTTCCAAACTTTATGTCCGACTTATAGGGGTGTCCTAAGAAGATTAATATTTTTTTTTAACAACAAAAACATGGACGAAATAAACAAAATAGTAAATAGTAAATTGCTGAGAAAAAAAGTGAAATATTGATGTCATATCCCAAAACATTATTGGAACACGGATAAATACACAAAAGTATTGATGTGAAATTAATTTGTTGGGAAAAGATATCAAATATCGGCACATTTCTCAAAATGTTATATGAAACACAGGTAAAAACATTAGAGCATTGATTTGAAACTGTCAACCGATTCTGGAAAAATGTTGGACCGACTTATAAATGGGTCAGTGGCAATTCCTTCCAAAATAACCTAAAAACTATATACAACCGACTTATAGGCGAACCGACTTGTAGGCGAGTATATACAGTATGCCTTAAAATATTTCTCATTCTATATTCAATACTATTACTATAGTTACAGGTTCTTGCAGTAATAATGAATTGGACAACTTTTTCTTTTCAGACAAGGAAGTTTTGAGGAATTTATTGTACACATGAAGGGGCTGCAGAATATTTATGATGTACCAGGAGACAGGTAATAAATCACTATCTTTTATTTTTAAATCCTGTTTCATCACATAAGCATTGCTGTAGTAATGTATAGGATTTTTGTCATCAGACTGCACACATTAACTGTTAAGTAAGGGAAATTCTACATCTTTAGACACTTACTAGACAATGCTTTCATCAGAGAAGATCATTAAAAGCTGCAAATCATTTTCAGTGTGGCTTGGTAGTGCTAATCATCCGAATCTCTGATGACATTGTGTAGCTTGGTAGTTCTAATCATCCGAATCTCTGATGACACTGTGTAGCTTGGTAGTACTAATCATCCGAATCTCTGATGACACTGTGTAGCTTGGTAGTACTAATCATCCGAATCTCTGATGACACTGTGTAGCTTGGTAGTTCTAATCATCCGAATCTCTGATGACACTGTGTAGCTTGGTAGTTCTAATCATCTGAATCTCTGATGACACTGTGTAGCTTGGTAGTACTAATCATCCGAATCTCTGATGACACTGTGTAGCTTGGTAGTACTAATCATCCGAATCTCTGATGACACTGTGTAGCTTGGTAGTACTAATCATCCGAATCTCTTATGACACTGTGTAGCTTGGTAGTACTAATCATCTGAATCTCTGATGACACTGTGTAGCTTGGTAGTTCTAATCATCTGAATCTCTGATGACACTGTGTAGCTTGTTAGTTCTAATCATCCGAATCTCTGATGACACTGTCTAGTTTTTTATACTGGTGGGATTGGTGTCCATTGAGGGGAAATACCCTCAGCCAAGTTTTACTAAAGGTCGTAAACTCAAACATAAACGTAAACCTAGATGAAACAAGTTTTTTTGTGTTTTACTAAATGTGGTAAAGTACGTTTACGTGCAAAATTAAGAGGAAATTTACAGGTGCTTTGGGGCTGACATTGATCTTCACATAAGGTTTAAAACTATGAAAATATCAAATGAATTAATAATTGGTGTGGGGATTATAAGAAATCTACCAAATATGTGGTCATTATTCAATTGTTATTCATTGCAATGAGATCCTAATCAATTACATAATTTTGTTCTATCTTCAAAGTGTTCCAAAACAGAATAGCATTCCATTCATGGAAAAATGAAATATTACCAAAAACAATTATTTATAGAAAAAAGTTGGACTCAACCGTTGCCCCACAGACAAAGCCAGATTGAGATTATTGACTTTGATATGTGTTATCATACACATATAGGCCTATGTATTTTTTTTAAAAAAAATAATAGCGATATCGAAGATACTAGGTAATTTCTTATCGAAAAACACGAAGATCCACCTAACAAAAAAAATCTACATTAATGCTGATGTCACACTAACTTCAAATTGTGTCATGCTCAACATGCCTTGTGACACACTTTGTGTGAATTCAAAGTATCTCATTCTCACTGAAATAGTTCATTTTCTATCACGCCATTGATGTAATTTCTATCTGTATTTTGAAATATTGTAATGATGATGTGGATTGCTATTCTGACGAAAAGGGGAGGGGGTGGTGGGGGGTAACATTTTTATGTACACTTGTTGGTAACAAAATATCTCATTCCTATGTCACCAGGCTATGGCTATAAAACACACATTTTCAAATTAATAACTGTTATTCATAAGGACCTTAAACCAATAAAACTGCAGATTGGTCTACTGCTCGAAAACAGAAAACAATGCATTTCATTCCAATTTATATATATATATATATATATATATATATATATATATATATATATATGTGTGTGTGTAAGACTCCAAAGTGTAATGGTCAGGCCAAACCCCGATGGTCTGCACCAAACCCCGATGGTGTGACACGCCAAAGTGCGATGGTCCACACTCATGCGCCAAAGTGCGATGGTGTGACACGCCAAAGTGCGATGGTGTGACACGCCGAAATCCATTGGTTTATAAACGACACAGTGTTGTGGTATAGACTGTACCAACCGTGTGTTGTTTCACTAAAATATCAGTGCAAAATCCATGCACAAAAAATAAGAAGTTCAACTTATTTCATTACCATCTAGAGTTGTGTTATTAAACACAAAACTTTCTAACGCGAAATCGTACAGAATGTTTTGCATTATAGCATATTCTCAGGGTTTTATTACGTGTACGTCACAAGTAATAAATGATCATGAATTAAAGAATGTTTGGGCGAAGAAGATAGTTCGACAACAATTGCACTTTGCCGTTCTCACTATCCTCAACCTTGTATACCTTGCCGTTGCTGTCGTCCGTGTTGCATTTCTTTGGTTTCATTTTGAAAGACATTAAGAATGACGTCACAATGACGTGACACCACAAACGTTACTGAACTCGACACCATTGGACTTTGGCGTGGCCACTGCACTTTGGCGTCCGTAATGTTAACAAACCATCGCACTTTGGCGCAGATCATCGCACTTTGGAGCGACCATCGCACTTTAGAGTCTTACATATATATATATATATATATATATATATATATATATACTGTGGTTATTGTCAAAAATATATGAAAGAAATCTAGTCGTAAGATATGTCAAAACCTACAATTAATACTACATTTATGAGTGCACTTGCGCCCTTTTGTAAAACGGAGCTTCCGCACCCGTAAAATCTGTTGTAAAGCCTACATTTACGTTGACGACAAAATTTACAACCTGTAGTAAAACTCGGCTCAGGTGCGCAGACGTGGAATGGTGAATATTAATTGTTTTGAATTGTATTTTTCTGTACAGGAAGCAGAAATCCAAGTGTTTCCTGGCACTGCAGGCCCTGGAGGCTGATCTCAATGGGTTGGCCCAGCTGCAGAGGTACATTTTGATTTAAGAAATAGAATTAAGCAGATTTACGTCTAATACCATTTCCACATTTCCTGTCAGGACGTTTTTAAAAAGTGTGGTGTATGGTTTGAATCCAAGGAATTGATGAAGCTGGATATTAATATGCCTTGACAAGTTAAACCATATTTTGAAACACTTGACATGGTGTTGAGATTTTCTATGATGCTTTGATGAAGTTAACATGTGAATAAAATTTGTTGAGGAAATGTTACAATGACATTCATGTATATCTTTCAGTTCCATCAAAGGTGTCTCAAATTGTATTCACAAATCTCCACTTGGTATTCTCCTGCCAAGGAAAGGAGGTAAGATGGTTTTTCTGTGTCCTTGTATCCCATGCTTAGCTTGGTATCACCAGGCGACAATCTAATTAGGAGGGCTTTACTTGTCCAAGAAAGTAATGTGTACCTTCAGTAAACACTTAGAATACCGCCCTGTAGAATACCATCCTCAATTACAGGGTATCTGCAACTGATGTTTTTTTTATGCCTATGTTATCGGAGATTCTTTTATACCCCCCGCAAACGAAGTTTGGGGGTTATACTGAAATTACCTTGTCCGTCCATTTCTTCATAGACACCATTTGTCCAGAGGATATCTTTAACACCAACAAACAAATTTCATTGAAACTGTATGCAAATCTTAAATGAATAAAGAAGTTGTGCACCTGCTATTTTGATCGAGATATTTGAATATTCAAGGAAGTTATGGATATTTTTTTTCTTTCCATTTTGAGGGGGTGTTGTCAGTTTCCAGAGTATACCTTAAAACCAATAAACAGATTCAATTCAACCTTCTGTATATATTATGTATATAATGAAGTTGTACTCCTATCATTTTTATTGAGATTCATTCACATTCTAGGAAATTATGGATATTTTCATTTTACGGGTGTTTTTTTTAAAACTTCATTGACTTAGTCATTTTGTAATGATCTGATCTTTCACAGAGACTACTGCATTAGTTTAAGAGAGGGTATAATGGAATCATCAGTCCATTTGTCTGTCTGTCTGTGGATGATTTTGTTAATAAAAGATGTGTTGTTTTCTGACTCGTGTATGCTGAATAGTAGTTGTCTCTGGAATTTTATTCAGATATCATATTAAGCATATCTTCGATATTCTGAATAACACTGTACTGCAGAATATACAGTCTTACATTTACATTAATTGCTCTCAAGAATCTTCATGTCAAAAGGATGTGTTTATTCTTCAATGAGCACAAATTCACTATTTCCCACCATCCAATGTGCCCTGCAAGGGGGGGGGGGGGTATTAGTCCAGCTAGGACAATTCTAGTTGGAGTTGTCTTATCTGTCTTTCTATGTGCAAAAAGTGTTAGCTTTGATGTGGCCATTATTGTTGAGTGGTTGGTGATAGGGCTTTCATATTTGATTTGTGTATTCCTTGTGACAAGACTTTTCTTTGTATACCAACAGTTTTGTCCTTGACCTCAAGTTTGACTTACTTTTCAAAAATTTTGATGTTGACCATGACGTTTGAATGGTTGATGATAGGGCTTTCATATTCAACATATGGATTCCTTTTGACAAGACCATGCTTTCTTTGGCTACCAGAAACACTTTGCTGCCATAAGGGGGCATCAGTGTTTCAAAAACAAACACACCTTGGTTCGTTTTGTTGTTGTTTTTGTTTGTTTGTATGTTTGTTTTTTTTTAGCTAAATTCCCTTGATCATATGGGAGCCAGATTATAATAATTACACAAGTGTCAGACACTGACTTTAATGATGGATTGACGATCAATTACGTTTGTAGATTGTTATAATTTGTGATTTAAGAAGAAGCATATGGGTCAATATTTCATTATGTCCTTTTGTGTTGACCAGGTTTTATGCAAATTGAATCTTTCACCATGGCATTTCTGTGACTCTAACTATAGTAGAACTGCCCCTAGAGATGTAATGTTAATAATTATGTATTTTGTGGGGTTTTTTGTCAGGCTATTCAGTAGAACTGCCCCTAGAGATGTAATGTTAATAATGATGTATTTTGTGGGTTTTTTTGTCAGGCTATTCAATGAAGCTTGTGTATCATGTGTCGCCGTACGATTTACTTGACAAAAAGAGCAGATCTCCACATCCTTTAACTGTAGAAGGTATGTATTGAAAAGGTCATTAAGGTAATTAGGTCACCTGGGTAAACTCAAGTGACCTATTGCAAATGGTCTGTGTCTGTCATCGTGAGTCATCTGTTGAGCGGTATGCAATAACAATTGAACATTTTTATCTACCATTACAATTCTTTTCAAATTTTGGTATGAAACATCTTTTGGACAATGGAGACATAAATTGTATATTGACCAATTTTCAAAACCCTTTTCTTCATAACCGCACATGTATAAGAAAAACTAAATGCATAGTGATTTAGAGCACGAAAGCCTCTACCAAAATTGTAAATTGCATGATCCCCAGGGTAGAGGTTCTGACTCCAGGGCAGGGTCAAACTTGTTATATTATAGTATATGTGCAGAACATGTAAATAATATAGATCTGCTTTGATGCTGATGATACTAAATTGAAACTAAATGGATAATCAGGAGAAGGTAGTCCTTTACCAAAATTGTAAAGGACTTAAGCCACGAACCACCAAAAATGGCCTACTCTTAGATTTTAATGAGTTTTACCAAAAATACTCCTTAGGACGTTGACTTTCATAATACGATGGAATGAATGAGTTACGGGTAGCTATGGTTTCATAATGTGCTCTGAAGTTGAAGATGTTGGCTACCTCATGAAGCCATTTTTCAGCATTTGAAAATGCTTAACACAACATGCAATATTCTTGAAGAAGAAAAATATAAATGTTAATGCATGAATTTGTCTAAGTGCTGAATCTGCTCAAAAGATAACTGTCAAAAATTAATTTTATGTCTAAAAAGAAAAACAAATTAAAATTTGGTTTCCATGTCAACAATTTAAAGACAGTATAGGTCTTTGTCAATTATATTATAGGGTGACATCTTATATGGTTTTGAAATTGGTAGTTCGTTTATGCCTGCAATTAAAAGCCTTCACATTTATTGTCCACACTGTTTTAGCCATTTTTTAGTCTGAACGGAAGTCCTATCAAGCTATATTTGTACCAAACTTCAAATAGAATTTAATAGGCCTATATGACCACTGCTCCGCTTTGACATCAAAATCTATTGTCCCATCGTAAATAGATATTTAAGCTGGATAACAAATGTGAACGATTGCTGTATTCGTCAGTGAATTTGTACCAAATTTTAACAAAATGACGTCACTCTGATGTTAAAAAGTGACGTATAAAATTTGATTTATTTTCCCAATTTCTTTGGAAATACCGAGACTTGGTACATAGCTTGTAATGATTACCATCATCTGATTTCATGACTGCCCCGGGTAACCATATGTCTGATGGCTAATTCAAGTCCAATTTAACTCCAGATGAACAGTATGCTCTGCTTTCCAAATGTGTGAGAATGAATTGACATCGGTCAGTGATGATAAACTTACCAGTAAAAAATGAATAAAAAATAAATACCCTGTATCTGATACATCTCTCTTTATCTAAAAGGATGGATGTTGATAAAATGCATTATGATAATGAGGTTTGAAATATGTACACCCGGTTTGGGTAATAAACTTGTTCTTCTTCATATCAGCCATAACGGAGCATGGTTTGGGACAGAGTGTTACTATATGTATAGAGCCACACACACATCGACGCTTACAGAGTATACCACTGATGTCTGTCATTCAGCAGGATGGCAAAAGGTATGTCTCTTACACACACAGGTGATTCTCGATGGCCCGAACTTCTACCATCTGTCAAACTTCTCGATCTCTCAAAGTTAAATCATGCTCCTAATTTTTTTCTCTATATAATTAAGTAAATTTACTATCGATGTTTTGAATGTTAGATTACTCGAAGTTCTCGATCTCTTGAAGTGAAGTTGGGTTCTGTAAAACATATTTCATTGTTTTTCACTCTCGATCTCTCGAAGTGGTGGTAGTGTATACCCTTCGTTACCCAAACGTATACTTATTTGCGCTTGGACCTTACCAGGATTTTATTGAATGTCGTAGGCTAGTGTGGTCATGGTAATTAAGTTTTCACCCTACACTGGGGTCTTGTGATGATTAAAATTTCTATAGAATCCGACTGAATAAATTCTATAATTTGTTTTGACAACGAGAGAGTAAGTTTGAGACCTTCATTTAGAGACAATAATTCAGAGATCTACAGACTGTTAAATTTCTTAAGTCTGTACTTTTAGTAAAGTTACTCTAGAACATCGTTTTACTCATTCATTAGAATTTTTGTTTGTGTTTAGTTAGAGACAGTAAAGCTTTATCGGAAATTAATTTTTACGCCTATCTTAGCATGATAAAAGAACAAATAAGTACAGGTAACTCTCGAATTATCGCCACTCAATTCATCGCCATTTTCGTTATAACGCCGCATTTTTCTAGGAACATTTTTCCTGTTACTTAAAACTCTCGTTAAAACGCCAAATTCGCTATCGCCATTTGCCACAGTGTTTTCATTACAAAAGTCTATTTCACCGTGTTAATTATTTCGATAAACCGCCATAGGTGCACGTGGTCAGTGAAGCAGTAAATTGGTCATTATCGATCTCCGGCGTACACCTGGACAGAAGAATCCCAGTAATTGCTGTATTGAATAAAACAAGAAAATTACTGGAGATGAACTGTAGTCAAGGTGTTTATACATCATAGAAACACATTTCAATTTAGCTATGGTTTCGCCACGAAAGATGGTCCTGTTAAATTCCGATGAAAAAAAGCAAATCATTACGTACCAAGAACATCATCCAAAATGTACCCATCAGGATATTGCAAATCATTGTTTATGTGGTTTATGCAAGTAATGACAAATGATAACTCTTACATATAAAAGAACGGTAACTCTATTTCTTCAAGATGTCGGTAATTCAATTCATCGCCAAATTCGTTATAATGCCATAATTTCATAAGAACAAAAGGTGGCGGTTTATCGAGAGTTGACTGTACATAAACTTTGAAATTTGTTTATTAATGCAAAATTCTTTATTTTGAAATCAAATTAATTACCCGACAAATATGAAGGAAAACGCGTCAAAGTGATCTTATGATCTCGATGGTAAACATTTCCAGTTCTGTAAAATCTGAACCATATGGTTCAACCTT